>NW_005353618.1:253268-264193 GCF_000412655.1 Myotis brandtii | reverse complement strand
CATAGGGAGAAACTATTTTTCCTTAACGTGCCATCATACTGATAAGCATTACGTGATGTCACCACATGGTAAAACAGTACAATCTATGAACAATTCCGCTTTATAAAATCAACCTGTCTAAATGAACTCAATACTACAATTTCATAGAATTTGGTACATTGAACTTTTGCTTTGACATTTTATATCTTTCTAAGTCAGGCTATGTATTAAAAAGCGATTATTTGTTTCTGTTTCCCCTAATACCAGAAGTGAACAATTCCGCTTTATAAAATCAACCTGTCTAAATGTTTGAACTCAATACTACAATTTAATAGAATTTGGTACATTGAACTTTTGTTTTGACATTTTATATCTTTCTAAGTCAGGCTACGTATTAAAAAGCAATTATTTGTTTCTGTTTCCCCTAATACCAGAAATATTTGAGGTAGTCAATATCTGTTACTTCCATTCATTCATCCAGTTATTTATTCAAATTTCCATATTGACTATGTGTGGGGAAGAGCAAGAGCTATTCCAAGCAACTCCAGTGTAATTTTAAATCATTTGTGTCTTTCTGTTGTTTTGAACAACCTCATCAGAGGTGTCCTGCGAACGTAACAAACAAATGGGGAGAAAAGAACATATTCTATGTGGAATAAGACGCTATGTGATTTCAGTATATTATTTCTCATAAATATGCCAGAAAATTCAGTAACTGCAGTTTTCATTTCTAAATCAGGAAAGTCAGCCACCAAAAAGCAATGCACACAGTTTACCACGTCGGGTGTCGTTGCTTGTTGGGGACTCACTCCCGAGGCATAAGGCTGCTTGAGGGTTTGGAACATGTTATTTCTCCAGATTAGAGCGGTCTTTCTCCAGCCCGCTCTGGGCTCATGCTCTGATGTATTTCACTTCAGTCTGAGGAAGTGTGCTTTCTGCACATCCTCTCTGAAACAGCCTTCTTCCTGCTAAAATCCAATGATTATTTTAATTCTTCACACTATATTGGATGATAATCCACGCCCCTTTTCTTGTTGCGGTCAGTCTTTCATGAGTATGAAAGTTAAAGACAAGTAGAAGACGATACTTTCCCCTGGACTCTCCAGTGCCTTGGATAGCATGGAGCATATTGGAGTGGAAAATTCATCTGACTTCTTTGTTGAATAGAGGAACAAATAGATAAATCTATACTCAGAGTGAATGGAGATCAATGGTAAAGACTAAGGAAATAAAATACGATACTGTCAGGAGGCTCTCGGGAGATGCACAGACTATATTCTCATGCCCTGCTCTTTCGCAGGCCACAGGATGGCTTCTTTCTTCCCACTTGAGATTTCAGATTCTCACTAGAGAGAAGCTGGTTGGTTCCGTCACGCACCTGAATGAAACCGCGGAGGCAGGGTGGCAGGGTCACACAACGTAGGCACTGTTTCTAAGGGCGCACTTTGGTATGTTGTTTCCATTCCTAGAGAAGAGAGACAGCTGCGAGATCAGCAGACAACTACAGAGAAGACTCTCATTTAATTATGATCCTAAGAAATAAATGGATCTTTAAAATTCCTCTAGTGACGGTAGTTCTTCTCACGTGCCAGTGATATTTTATGTCAGATGGGTTTTAATTTAACAATTTCTCGACTAATATATCTTTGTCTAGACCATTTGGAGATCAGTCATCAAATGCTTAGTCAGAATTAAGTCAGGTTGTCTTATTTATCTTAAAAATTAAGTCTTATTATCTCAAAAGTTTGAGGGAAGTGACTATTGTTGGAAGGGCATTGAATTACATGCTGCTGCTTGTAAGAGAGAAAACAACTTTAGATCATAGAGGGTCATATAAGAAATTCAGCATCAAATAATGTGTTTTCATGAGGTAGAAGAGATAAATGGTGATTTTTTTGTTGTTTGTAAATTTATTCAAGTGGAATAGTTCAGACACACCTGACATGTAGTCCTTTTTTATTTTGGGTTAGGGTTAAAGTTTTAAGATTGATTGCTACTGAAAACCATACTTAACTGAAAATTGTCTAATTTTTTACTTTTAGTATATATTAGCATGCCTGAAAAAATGAAATGTGTAGGAAAAGCTATTAAACTATGTAAAATGTGTTTATCATACAAATAGAGTAACTACACACTTTGTTTTTATGTTTAATGAGTCTTGTGTTTAACCTAATCTATTTAATTTTATTATTAGCACAAATGTTTATTCAGCGTTGTTCTAACAATTTAGAAAATTATAAAAAAAGAAGTATTAAGCATGTTCTGATTTATTCACCAGCAAGTATACCTGTTAAATCTCTTATCCGGGTAGTAGTGGCATTATTTTCGAAAGGGAAAAATGCCAGATACTCAGGTTATATTTGCATGTTAAATAACATGTTCTTACTTTATAAGCAAAATCATTTACAGATAATTATTTAGAAATGATGATTCAAGGAAGCTTATTTTAGGACTAGAGGCCTGGTGCACGAAATTCATGCACTTGGGGGGTTGGCCTTCTGCCTGGCCTGCGCTCTCTCGCAGTCCGGGAGCTCTTGGGGGATGTCCAACTGCCGCAGAGTCAGGAGAGGCTCCGGCCACTGCCGCTGCACTTGCCAACCATAAGCCAGGCTCAGGGCTTCTGGCTGAGCGGTGCTCCCCCTGTGGGAGCGCACTGACCACCAGGGGGCAGCTCCTGCATTGAGCATCTGCTCCCTGGTAATCAGTGCGCATCATAGCGACCAGTCATTCCACCATTTGGTCATTTTGCATATTAGCCTTTTATTATATAGAATACTGGTAAGTGAAACACAATAATAATTTTAGTTATAGAGAGGGGGCAGCTCCTGCATTGAGCATCTGCTCCCTGGTAATCAGTGCGCATCATAGCGACCAGTCATTCCACCATTTGGTCATTTTGCATATTAGCCTTTTATTATATAGGATACTGGTAAGTGAAACACAATAATAATTTTGGTTATAGAATAACATCTCATACTTGTGTAGTGCTTTATACTTTCATACATATCTGATTTGATTTGAACATTTTTATATCGAGTATGGATCTTTAAGAAAGACACTAATGATACATTCTTTTTAACATTGCTGAACATGGCATAGGATAAAAATAACATTTGACATGAACAAAAATGTAATCCAGCAGGGTATGGAGTTTAAAATATATCTTTTTTTTTTCATTGAAAATCAAATCTGCCACAGACTTAATAATGCCCAAAGGATAGTGCTAGGAATGCTATGCAGAATTAAAAAGCATGTCTATGTTTTGCTGGCACTTATGTGCACGCATAGTTGTCTTACCACATTTTTAAACTGGGAAGATTTTGTTATGACAGATGGACAAAAGCAGTAAATGCCAACTCTCAGAGTGGCAGAATCTTATACAAAGGGCTTGAGGAGAAGGCCAGAGAACAAAAATGTTCTGAAATTCATCTGTTCTGCAGTTGAAAAATAAAGCATTTTTTTTGTACCATTCCATTAAGGTTTGTGGCATTTAGGATCACCAGTTATTAACACCTTCAACATTTTGGCAATGATGGACAAGAACAATAACAAACATTGCATTGATTTGATGAATCCAGGGATGGGAGGAGACGCTTCAGAATGCAGTGAGAATCACAAAAGGGAGACTAGAAACAAGTTGAAAGGGATGCTGAGAGGGACGAAGCATTAAAGGTATTGTTAGAGACCCTGGCCTTTCGAGGTGTATTCAATCTTGAGACTCAAAGAGTCGACATTCCTTCTTTCTTCTGTGCAGTTTTATGGGCACTGAGGTAGAGCAAAATGGCATCCACATAGAATCTCTAAGATCCTTTGGTATTCTGAAGGTCCCAACGGTGATTCCCATTTGTTTTAGGCTCTTATTCAAAAGGTAGGCATGAGATGAGTTTTATATTAGATGTATGGAGACCTTCCAGGAATTTTTGAAATGGTTCAATTGATGCATAAGTAAAAAGAAGTCACATATTAAGTTGAGCTAAGTTTAGGTTGTCACATTTTTTACTAAATTGCAAACAACAACAACCTATTTGGTTAAAGATAATACATCAAGCTTTTCAGCATCCTAGGTGTGTTAGTTATTTCTATGGCTGCAATAACAAATAACTACAAATGTAATGGTTAATTTAAAATAACAGAAATGTATTACCTTATAGTTCCGAAGGTTAGAAGTTGCACACAGATCTCATTGGGCTAAAACGAAAGTATTGGCAGAGCTGCTTTCTTTCCTGGGAGCTCGAGGGAAGAACTCATTGCCTTGCTTTATCCAGCTTCTAGAAATTGCCAGAATTAGTTGAATTGACACCTTCTGTCTTCAAAACCAGCAACTTTGCGTCCCTCTATTTCTTCTAAAGCCATGCCTCCTCAGAGTCTTGTCTTCTGCTTACCTCTTAGTGTTGTAAGTGTCCTGTTCTTACATTGAACCTCCCTAGATAATCCAGGAAAATGTATCTAATTTAAAGTCAGCTGATTAGCAACCTTAAATCCATCATCAACTAACTTAATTCCTCTTTACCATGTAATTTAGCATGTTTGCCTGTTCCATGAATGGGAATTTTTTTTTATTGTTTAAAGTATTACAACTAGTAGTACATATGTCTCCTCCCCCCCGCCCCATTGACCTTCCCCCAGCCCTCCCACTCCCCAGCACATGCCCTCACCTGCCCCCTTGGGAGGCATTATTGTACCTACCACATTGTGACCTGTGGGCTCCAAAATTCACATTCATCCCCCATAAAAAATAAATATACCTCTCCCCAAGATCTCCAAAAGTCTCATCATTAGGATGAGATATCTCATCAACTAAAAAATCCCAGATTTCATCATCTAAATAATCCCAACCATCCAAATATGACTTGGATAGAATGTATCCTGGAACAATATTCTTTTCCATACGTGGTCCTAAGAAGCGAGAAAACAAGCTATCTGTTCCTAAAATACAATGGCAAGAAAGGAATATAAATTGTAGTAAATATTCTTATTGAAAAGGGGACAGAAATGGAAGGAAAAAGGAACAGTGCAAACATGATGGACATCAGGGTGGGCAGACCCCACTAGGTCCAAGGCCTTTGCCTAAGCGGGCAGCTCTGCCTCCGGGCGCATGGCTCCACTCCCACCCAGCCATCCTGTCTGTTCATGGAAGGTAGCGCGTGTCTAAAGCTGAGTAGCTTTATCAGGTTTTCTTGCCTTTAGACTTTTGAGGGTACAAAAGCCTATATGTTTTTATATTTCATACTCTGTCCTTTCAGGGCCAAAATGACAGTGTTTCTGCTCCCTTACAGTTCTCAGGAACTTATGTTGAAATTCATTCCTTTAATACTTTCTTGTGTTAAATGAGTCATAAGGTAAAGTTTGTTCACTTGTTTATTTTTAAACATGTTTTTCTTGATGTTAGAGAGATAGAAACATTGATGACAGAGAATCATGCCTTGGCTGCCACGTCTCTTCCCAGATTAATATTTGAAATGACGCTTGCCCCAAAGGAAAGATATGCCAAGAAGTAACAAACCTCAAATTCAGTCTTGGTCATCAATGTTGCCAAAAATGGAGGAATAAGATCCCTTTTAATTTCTTCCCAAGGCCAAATGTGGTGTGAAATTCAAAACACCAATATTATAATACAAGTCTTGTACTGTTTACTTTTTTCAGATTTATAGCATTCACAGACGTTGAAGCCATTTTGAAAAGTGGAATGAATATTAATATCCTTTCATTATTTCTTTAATATCAGGGAAAAGATATAGATGGGATTATGTGCAGAGGGATACAATGACTTCCAAGGTCCCAGAGGGACATGTGGTGAGAGAGGCTCAATCATGGAAAACCAAGCTATTAAGAATCTTGAATCCTTGCCATAAAAAAAAGAATAATCATATAATCAAATCTTACACTAGAACACACACACACACACACACACACACACACCTCCAAAAGTTTGTAAATGAGTTCAGGATTATAGGAAAAGTAATTGGTTTCTTCAAACTTCCTTTCAAGCCTCATAGGAGGCTTGAAACAGGAGAGAATGAACTTTGTTTGAACTCTGCAGACTAACATTTTTTCCATTGTTAATATGTTTCCCTTGCATGAACAGGTCTCTATGAGTTCCCTCTTGTGGCTAATCTAAAATATTATAAAAATCCCCACCACCACCACCATTTCTTCATTTACCTGTGATGGCCCTGCAGCAGGGAGATAAGGCTTTATAACTGCCAGCCGTAGGAGAGATTTGTATTTCAACTTCTTCTCTGGAGTAGTTTCTTAAGTCTGCTGATGATTAAAACACACGTTTTATGCCACTCTATAGAAAGGAATATATTTTACAAATTGTTTTGCTCGGTTATTTCCAAGCATAACAAAAGAATTATAAACTGAGTTATAACTCAGATACCACCACAGGAAATAGTAAAAGGTTTTCTATATACTGTACCTACAATATCGGAGCACATGGAACACGTCTTGTCTCAACAGGAAAATACTGTGATAATTCTCATATCTTCCATGAACACTTCGGGGATGTAATATGTTTCTTATGCTCTAGCATCATGCTCTTTGTGTCCTCATCCTACAACTGTTTTGTCTCTACCATTTATTTCACATGATTCCCTATCTTACAATGCAGCCCTTTAGGTTCAGGTCTAGTTTATCTTCTTTAATAAGTTATCATTTGAGAACAAAATTTACATCTGACTTCACTCTCCATATTTCCCAAATTCTTGGTCAGTACCCTGATATATGGTCAGTAAATAATTTGAATGAAATTATGAATCCTCATAATCATGCAATTTTATATATTTTATACACACACACACACACACACACACACATATACACACACACACACTATATATATATATATAGTGTGTGTGTGTGCAAAAGGAAAGTATGGTATAGAAAAGAAGTGGGGTATAAAAGCAATTATACAGCAATTTACAGGAGAAGAGACTGAGTAAAACTGGTCTTTTAGAGACGATCTGGTATCCTCTTCTTTCTACTGAGCTTGCAGTTGCCCACCCTCTCCAGTCTTGGTAAGACTTTCCTGAATTGCTATTCCTCCGGTTCATGGTAGCCCGAAGGTTTTGTCCCTTTACTGCTGAATGTTTATCTTTGCAGCTCAAAAGGTAACTTCCTTCTCTTCTTAGATGAATCTAAGGGACTTTCAATTCCTCACAAACAGAAAGACCTCCTAGAATGCCACCACCCAAGCTGCAGCCAGGCACCCGCTTTTAGTAATATGGCCTCAGCCTGCGTGTTCCCACAGCAGTTTACAAGCACTTCATGGTGACCCGGATGGGAGATCCAGCCTCACTTCTTAACGTTTTCACTCCGTGCCATAGCCACACTATGTTTCCTCAGCCCTGTTTTTTACCTGCTGTGTTCTCATTTGTCAGGTATCACTTTAAATGACTCCATCTCTGAAAAGTTCGACTCAATTCATGACCAAAAAAATGTGGGTTGTGTGCTTCTTTTATATATTTACTAGAGGCCTGGTGCACGGATTCGTGCACGTTGAAAGGAAATTAATTAGAAGAAATATTTTAGAGGCTGGGGAGGGACCGCAGGAGGTCGGCTCCAGGGCGTGTCCGGCCCATCTCATCCAGTCCTGATTGGCTGGACACCAGCAGCAAGCTAACCTACCGGTTGGAGCATCTGCCCCCTGGTGATTAGTGAGTATCATAGCGACCAGTTGAACGGTCAGACGGTCAGACACTTAGCATATTAGGCTTTTATATATATAGATGGAGGTTCCTGTGCTTTTCCCCTTAAAATGGATCAGTTTTAAAATTTTAATCTACTGGTTATTTGTCTGTATAAGGATTTGCATAGTTGTATGTGTGAACATTCTGTTAGGGATGTTATACTACACTTGCTTGGTGGTTATGCGAGCACACAGCCCCAGCCCCTTGTTTAGGATGGGGCTTTTGGAAAGGGGGAGAGTGAATAAAGCAGGAGAAAAAGAGGAATTAAATGCAGTGTGGAAATCAAGGGTCTGTGTGAAGGTGAGTGGGAAAGGTTTTAGCAGCTGCTAAAACACATTTTAAGTACACGGTTGTGAAATTTTCATAATGACATGATTTTGTTTCTTATCTCTGTACAACTTTTCTAAAATGGCCGCTAAGTTGTTAGAGCATAGATCCTGATGAAATTATTTAGACTTTATTTAATGCACTGTGGCTGCTGTGTATTTCTTTTAGGATAAAACCTTTCCCAGACACTGAGGATAACATGAAATGAGGAAGTGCAAACCTGTTTTTATCTGCTTATGAAGCCTTCAGGAATTCAGTCTTACTTCACTTCCTTGGCTTCCTCATCTCCTATCGCTCTATATCTACTTCACCTCACTTTATTTTATTTACAAGCATTTACTCCTTCTTTTGTTTGGCAAGGTACGGAACATTTACAGCCCGAGACCCCATCTTCTGAAAGTCCTTTGCCACTTGCCTCACTTGCTTTATCATCCGAATCAGCTCCAAAGTGGTCTCATTGAAACTCTGGGTTATGTTGCAATAAAATGTACCAGAAAGATTAAAATCCATTAAATGCAAAGCTCTATTAAATTCCACATAAAGAATTGAGGTGTTTACTCTTATACTCTATGTTTAGCCATCCTGGGTTTCATTCTGAATTTTGTTACTACAAGATTTTTTTCTCCATCAAAATAAATTAAAATAAAAGAGGGAACATATACCGGTCTATACTACTCATAAAATAAAGGTTCAAATTATTAACAAATTACAACTGCTTTTCTGAAAAGCACTTATTTAAAAAGCACGCACATTTTATTGAACTATTTTAATGAGTTCACTTAAGTACCCTCTCATTCTCTGTTCCTCCATTTTATAATCTAGGTCACACCGCACAGTATGGAACATATTTTCTGAATTAATTTACATCGTCAAGAAACTCAAGACAGCAGTTTATAGGAAGCGAAGCCTATTATATCAGATGCTCTTTTATTAAAATGCATTGCCTTTCAATTCTGTTAGTCTGACTTGAGATTCTGTGACATAGACTCCCAATCTGTATGTGGTTCCTGCTGTAATTGCCTAACTTTTCGGTAAACTATGATTTCACATGCAAAAATTAAATTTAATGTAATTTTATTTACAATTATTAAACCATAAATAACATTACTGCTATTTCTTGGAAACGGGCCTGGATTAAAAAGGTTGTTTAATGCATTTCTTCACCATACCACTAATCTGTTTTAAAGCAATAAGCTCACTATGTTGCTATAAGAATGAAAGCATCTCTGTTTGTATTCAAGCAATAGGATTCCTAAGACTATCTTTAGACTCACCAAAATAATGACTCATTTCTGATGTCTAAAATGCTAAACATTACTGATAATACCAATCTATTCCTGTAAAAAGATGGGATTCTCTTGATGACAATGTTTTATTTAAATGTATTGAAAATAAATGATTTCAGTAGAAATATGTAAAAAAATAATTTTGACTGGAGATATTCAAAGGCAGTTTACTACGGCATTTAATAACCACATCACAAAAATTATACTTTCTAAAATCGCATGACTAGCATATTTGGAAAATGTATTAAAGGAAGATTATCTTTGAAGTATAAACCATTTCTTACCACTGAAGGTTTGAGCATCTAGAGCAAGCATGTCAAACTCACAGCCCATGGGCCGCATGCCTCATTTATTTGGCCCATGTTAGCCTTTGAGTTTGACATGCTTGATCTAGAGAAATACCTTCAGCCGTACTGACGGACAGCCTCATACCATTACCAAAACACCACAGGCCCTGGTTCAACCACACATATTGTGCTTCCACTGACTGTTCTTTTATCCACCTGCAGAGTCAACATTTTTGCTTTCTTTTCCTTCCTCTCCAAACCTTTAATAAACCAACTTCAGTTGTCATTGTTTCAAATAATAAACATTGCAAACCAATGTCAGTTATGAATATAGAAAAATCAATTGTAGAAATGTTATTTATTTAGTACACTACCGAGGAGTAGCAATGAAAGCAGGTATCATTGTCTTGTCCCTGAATTCGAGGGAATAATTCAGTTCTTCACCATTAAATGAGGGGGATTTTTACTGATGCCCTGTAGCAGTGTGAGGAGGTTTCCTACTCTTCCTATCATACTGACCATGTTGATTATTAATTTATGACGTTAAATATTTTTAAAAACTTTAAAATGCTCTTTTGCATCTACCAAAATAATAATATAGCCCCTCCTCTATCGTGTTAATGTGGTGAATTTAAGTCTGTTGATTTTTAAATGTTCATCCAATCTTACTTTACTGGATAAATCCTGACCAAGAGGAATTTAACCAATAAAATAAGATTGGAGAAACATTTTTATGTGTTATTGGGTTTGATTTTCTAAAATTTTAATAAGGATTGTTTTGTCTATCTTCATAACTGACATTGGTTTGAAATCTTTTTTTTTTTTATAATCACTGCTAGATTTTCGTAGTGGTTATACCATCCTCATAATACGAGTTAGGCAATGATCTCTCTTCCTCTATAACTGAAGTATTTCATGTAAATTAGGCATATTTCATCTTTCTGGTTTGATAGAATTCACCATTGAAATCATTTGGACCTGGGTTTTCTTTTTGGAGGTTGTGAAGACAAATTAAATTTCTTTATTAGTTATAACCTGTTTTCTATTTCTTCTTGTGTCAGTATTAAGTTGAATTTTTATTAAATGTATTCATTTTACTTAAGTAGCTGTAATTTCTGGCTTTGTTATTAACTTCTGGTTTCTACTTTTAAATTTTCATTGCATTGTGATAAAAATATTGACTGTATTATCTCTACTGTGTGAAATTTATTGATATTTTATTTATGTGCTAATATCGGATCAGTGTTTGAGAGTCCTATGTTCACTTGAGAGGAAATTATATTCTCTGGTCTTGTTTTAAGTACTGGCACATTTTTTTTAGGTCTACAGTTGTTTCTTATAATACTGTTTAGATA
>NW_005353618.1:234791-252447 GCF_000412655.1 Myotis brandtii | reverse complement strand
AATGATGTTTACTTTGAATTTATATTAGTTCACACAAACACTCCATCCATGCTTTTGTTCCGGCCCTCCGGTTCAGTTTAAGAACCCATTGTGGCCCTCAAGTCAAAAAGTTTGCCCACCCCTGCACTAGAAGGTCATCTGGAAGGTCATTCAGCTGTCCGGTCTAATTAGTATATTATGCTTTTATGTATATGTATATGTATATGTATATGTATATGTATATGTATGTATATATATATATATATGTATTATATGTATATACTAGAGGCCCGTTTACAGGAAGATTCCTGCAAGAATAGGGCTTCCCTCCCATCTCTGCCACTCCTACCCTGCCATTCTCTGCAGCTCCTACCCTGCCTGTCTCTGCCGCTTCTCTCCCCCGCGTCTCTTCAGCCGGTCTCTCTCCTGCCTGTCTCTGCTACCTCAGCTCCATTGCTTGGCTTCCTTCTACAGTGTCTTCAGTCTTCCCTCCCAGCCAGTATATGCAAATTAGCCACCATCTTTGTTGGCAGTTAATTTGCATACTGCTCTGATTAGCCAATGGTGGACATAGCGAAGGTATGGTCAATTTGCATCTTTGTCTATTATTATATAGGATATGTATACATATGTGCTTGGTTTTAATTCTGTCATGCTTTTTTGTTTTGAGAATTTTGGCCTTTGTGTTATATACTAGAGGCCTGGTGCATGAAATTCGTGCATGGGGGGGTTGTCCCTTGGCCCGGTGTGCACTCTCTACAATCTGGGACCCCTTGGGGGATGTCTGACTGCTGGCAGTCGGACATCCCTCTCACAATCTGGGACTGCTGGCTTCTAACCACTCGCCTGCCTGCCAGCCTGATCACCTCCTAACCGCTCCCCTGCCGGCTTGATTGATGCCTAACTGCCAGCCTGGTCACCCCCAACTGCCCTACCCTGCTGGCCTGGTTGCCCCTAACTGCCCTCCCCTGCCAACCTGATCGCCCCCAACTGCCCTTCCCTGTTGGCCTGGTTGCACCCAACTGCCCTCCCCTACTGGCCCGTTCGCCTCCAATTGCCCTCCCCTGCCAGCCATCTTGTGGCGGCCATCTTTTGACGACATGAGGGTGGCCATCTTGTGCTGGCTATCTTGTGATGATGTCATGTGAGGGCGTCGTGCGAGGGCATGATGTCACCTAGGCTTTTATTATATAGGATACTGTGACTACTGTGTCCTTCTTTATCCAATATCATTCTTGCTCTGGTACCTGGAAGTTTATATTTTTGTTGTGGCAGCTGTGTTTGTGCTGATAATATCTGTAGTGTTCTCATACTTATTCTCTGTTCAAACTTTTAACAGCGAGTTTTGCAGCTGTGAAAATGCCATGGGGCTCTCTGTAGACTGAATTCTGTCCTCCCGGAATCCATATGCTGAAGCCACACACCCCAGTGTGAGGACATTGAGGAGACAAGGCGTTGGGAGATAATGGGTTTATGGAGGTCATGAGGGTGGTGTCTTCATGGGGCCACTATAACGTTAATGAGAGGAGACACCAGAGGGCCCTCTCAGCCTCTCCCATGCGAGACACAGCAAGGAGGCAGTTGTCTGCAGGCCAGGAAGAGAGCTCTCACCAGACCTGGACTGTGTTGGCACTATGACCTTGGACTTCCGGCCTCGACTAGGAGAAAATAAATTCATGTTATGTGAGCCACTGGTCTATGGTATTTTGCTATGGCAGCCCGAGCTGACAAAGACAGGCTCTCATACGCCTCTGTCAACATCTGTGAGCTTTTAATTAAATATATTCAATGCACACATTTTACTAAAATGTCCAATATCTCCTTTTGGTTGGAGAAGCTCACTTGCTAACTGACTTCTTGAAGGCTTCTATGTACAGTGCCCCTGTGTCCTTACATGCTACAGGGCTCCATGTCCACTTGAGTCCTGAAGGGTAAGTTGGCTGGATGTGAAATCTGTGGGTCACCTTTTATTTTTCAGAATTCCTTGTTGGCCTACATTGTCTGTTCTGTCAAGGATCAAGAAGTCTGACACCAATCTGATGTTGTTTTCTTTTGTTAGTCATCTTGGTCTTTTTTTGCCTGAAGGCTCTGAAAATTGTTTGCTCTATTTTTATTTTCTTATAATTTTTATAGGATCTGTCTTGGAGTTGAAGTGTTTACAGTCACTGATCATAAGCCCTTGCACTATAAAGAGTCAAGTATACTTTTATTTCTAGTGTATTTCCTTAGATTATTGTGTACAGACAGTTCTGTTCCATTGCTTTTATTTTTCACAGAATCCAAATATATATGTGTGTGTGTGCGTGTGTGTGTGTGTGTGTGTGTGTGTGTGCGCGCGCGCGCTTCTGTGTGAATGTAGAGAGAAACAGAGAGAGGGAGAGGAGAAAGGGGAGAGGAAGAGGGAGGAAGGGAGGGGAGAGAGAGAGAGAGAGAGAGAGAGAGAGAGAGAGAGAATAGAAAATAATACATTTAAAATAAAAATGAAGTGAAAACAATCTGAGAGAAAATGTTAAATAAATAACATTCAAAGTCAGTTTTGTCATATTTGAAAATTATTGCCTAAGATGTCCTATTTATAGTTTTTATTTTGGATATTGTTTTTTTTTGTGTGTGTGTGGTTCACTTTTATTGGAGGCGTGGACTTTTATCAGCTGAATTTAGTTCTTTCAGCCATGAGTTCTATAATTCCAACCCAACATTCCAACGTTCATCCCAGGCTTTTGCCTCCTTAATTTGTAACTTCCTTTACCAATCATTAAAAGCATGCTTCTCGTTACTTATATTTGCTAATTTGTTGAGCTTAGAGTACATATTAATCCGTGTATGAACAACATCAGAAGCTGTTGCAGAAGCTAGGCTGGTGTTACCAGGAGGCGGAGAGAAGCAAATAAGGTGAGAGCCCAATGACCATGGCAGGAAGAAGTAGACTTTGAGTTCAGAAAAGTAGTTGGGCTTAGATTCAACTGTGGATAAGAATCTGGGCATGAAAAGGTGTTAAGGAAAATATGTTTTGCTAAAGCAGGACTGGAGCAGTCATGAACAAAAGCATGAACTATTAGAATTGATACTGTATTTGCTATAAAATACTATCTAGCTTGTTGTGGTTCATTTACTCTCAGGGAAAAGGAGACCCGCAGTGTGTGTAGGCTTTGTTCATAGGAGTAGGAATTGACATTCACTCCCTTCACATATTCCTGTGGCAGAGTTTCCTAAGGTAATTTCCAGGGAACCTAGTTTTGCTATGTTTTGTTTTTGAAGATGCTCCATACAAATAAGTACATGTGATGAAGAAAATATTTAACTTGTATTCATTTGTGCATCTGGAGTTTCTTTGACTATCACCTTGCTCTAGATAAGTCCCATTAAGCTGTTTCAGGTCAGTTTTATGAAGCACAGTTAGGGGCGTTGTGGGGCAAAGGTAAGCCAATAAGAAATTGCAGATTTATTACAACCCCAAGGGGTAAGATATATGAAAAGGCTTGTTGAAGAGAACAGTGTTATTAACATCATAGGGAAGCACCTTCTTAATGAACTGAGCATAGATAGTCTGAATTCCCCAGTAAAATGTTTCTTCAATGAGGAAACACAAACTCAGAATGTGGAGAAATCCATCTCTCAAATCTAAAGGCCACGTTCTCAGAAGGGTGTTAATGCTCATAAACCGGGCATAACGTTTCCAAACATGGAATTCATCAGGAATAGGGCAAGTTCCGAATCTCTCCAGTGAATCCATGTTACTGAAGCAACTGCATTAAATAACTTGATTATAGAGGATTGAGAAGATTTAAAACGGATTATCTGACTGATTTTCTTACATCAGAATTTTAAAGCTAAAATAAAAGGTAGCATTATGAAATCTGTAAAACTCCCTTTGTGATAAAACAAGAGCAATAATTTCTTAAAGAATAGAAAATAGATTATGAAAAGAACATGGGAATTTTTGTTTCATCAGCCCACCCTTTGTACTCATTTCTCTACTTATTTCGGATACTAAAATGCTTTTTTTCTCATAAGTTTTAATTTGAGGAACGGGAAGTGTTATATAGAAAGACCACTCATCCAACTTGCCTTATTTTGTATGCAAAATTTAAATGACTTTCTTTGACTTGTTAATTTATTTACCAAACGATTGTTAGTAAGATATATCCTTACATATGAATTTAGACCTACATAGATTCAAGTGAAGTATGTAGGTAAATCATACTTGCTGCGTTGTTTCCGTGGAAGAGAATGGCCATGTCTGTATATGGAAACGAGGGCCTGGGTAGTTGTCCACATACATTGAGTTTTGAGAGTGAGTGAGAGGGAGATGGAGGGAGATTGTTCAGCACCCAGGCTCTGCGTAGCGCTGTGATGCTTACAGAGCAACTGACTTCTCGCCACATGCCACTGCATCGTGCATCTCGAGTCATTTCGAAACTCCTGCTTAAAACTCATACAGTGAGCACTCCAACCCTGATGTGAGCATCAGTGCGAGTTAATGTAGTTTCAGTATTTACTTGTTTGCTCTCACTGAGTTCACAGGATTGAATGAGTGGAAAGGCTAACAACTAATATAAATATACTAGAGGCCCAAAATTTGTGCACTTGGCGGGAGCAGGGGGGTGGTGTCCCTCAGTCTGACCTGCACCCTCTCTCAGTCCAGGAGCCCCTGGGGGACGTCCGACTGCTGTGGAGGTGGGAGAGGCTCCCGCCATCGCCGCTGTCAGCTCCTGCATCGAGCGTCTGCCCCCTGGTGGTCAGTGCGCGTCATAGCGATGGGTCATTCCATCGTTTGGTCGATTTGCATATTAGCCTTTTATTATCTAGGATAACTATAGCAGTGTTATTCTTAGAGTTAGCGTCTTCCTCTGTCTAAAATTCGAACCTTCAGGTGCATGTGTGTGTGTGTGTGTGTGCATGTGCGTGTGTGTGAGTTTGAACATACATGTATATAGCTCTTGGGTCTTGCAGGAAAAGTCACGTGGGGTTTGAATTCTTACTCTCCCATTCTAGCTGCAGGCACTTGGTGAATTCACTAATATGCAAGGCCACACTTTCTCATTTTTGAGAAAGGATGATGATTGACACCTCAAAGTGTTGCAGAATGGCCTCCCAGCCGATATGTTGTTGTGCTGGAACCGGCGCCCACTGGCATGCTGGGAAGCGGCATCTTTTTGCAGCTCCCTTCAGTAGCATCGCATAGGCAGTGTGAAAGCAGTGGTGTGAGGACTTGCACCATGAAAACCAACAAGACTTATCTCCTCCCCCACCCAAAAGCAGTTGTCATATCACACCACTGAATGGCACTTCGGAGGCATATGGTGGATAGTCGTCCTGTAACTACTGGTAATCCATTTAAATAGTAGCTATGTCTGGACTCATTTATGAATTATGAAACTGTATCAACATCTAAGAGACTTTGAGTTAAAGTAACCCTGATTTTGATTTGAAGATCAGTAATATGTAACAATAACAGCAAAATTTTTGAGATCCTGCATTTCTCAATTAAATAATCTCCTGGGGCTCTCCCACTATACAGACAAATTTATACAGAATTAGACAATTTCTCTAGAGCCTTGTGATTAATCAGTACATTGTTACCATCATTCAAATTATATACTCTATGTTTTCTGTTGGAATTAGGAAAGCTGTTTGTACTTTTATTTTTTTTCATATTTATTTTGTTAGGTGTATGCATCTTCCCTTGCAGTCTAATTTTATGCTAATGTCAAAATAAAATTCTTAAAATACAAAGTAAAATGTATCTTAATGTGTCATTAGAGTAATTTTTTCTGGACAATCACAAAGTGAATCAATTTCTGTAGTTCCCATTGACAGGGCAATACCCTAGGCTCCCAATACATTCAATTCTATAATGATGGTAACAATTTTTCTAGCTTTGCTTTGTATCGTGCTGGGAATTTCAATGCAAGCACTGGTTCCAGATTCCCTTAATGGATTTTTCCCTACATCATGTGCACTTAGTTATGAGTGCGTAACTCTACCTACTAGCTTTCAAAGAAGAATAAAATATTGTCGATTATTGTTATTTCAATGAAGAATTGTATGACTTGCTTTTGAATCAGGAGTGCAGTGAAAGTACACAAAAGAAAAACTAAATTAAGTAAAATATATAGGAGGGTGCAAAGTGAAGTCCATTCTCATGAAAAGAAACTACAGACCTTTCGCTGGTAATTTTTCACCGTTAAAAAGTAAGTTGCTCATATCCAGGTGTACTTACCATAAAACGCCCTTCCTTGCGCACTTTTATTGATTCTTCCTATTCTCCACAATGTGGGAATCAATTGTTTGCCTGAACCATGCGGAGTTTACAGTGGCAGTGCGCGTTTCTTTGTCGAGATATGTGAGAGATTGGATCCAAAATAAAAATTGCTGTTACTCGCAATAGGTGGGTGGGATCCAGGGAATGCTTTCACCCCCAAAATAATGATAAAGTATTTGGGAGTTTTTTATTTTACTTTGATGATCATGTTTGACCTGTTAATGGTAAAGTCTGGGAGAAGAATACCTCTATCTCTTTGTCCCCCACCAAAATGCACACCTCTCCCTGACCAGGCAGGATCTAAGAGGCTAAGGACAGAGCTGAACTGAGCATGTGTGCTCCATTGTCAGAGGCACAGCTACAGGAGCCACAGCCCCTTTTCTTTCTTTAAATATATTTTTATTTATTTCAGAGAGGAAGGGAGAGGAGGGAAGGAGGGAGGGAGGAAGAGAGAGAGAGAGAGAGAGAGAGAGAGAGAGAGAGAGAGAGATTAATGATGAGAGAGAATCACTGATTGGCTCCCTCCTACATGCCTCCCACTGGGGATCCAGTCTGCAACCCAGGCATGTGCCCTTGACCGGAATCAAACCCCGGACCCTTTAGTCTGTCCACTGAGCCTAATCAGCTAGAGCCCACAGCCCCTTTTATAAACCACAATTCAGAAAAGGGGCAGGAAGAAGTTGGAAAGGTGTTACACTAATGAGCTACATCAACATGAAGGAAAATATCAAGAGAGAAGTACTATAGTTTGAATGGATTTTCCAAAATGACACTCAAAATTGGAGTACTCTTTCATTATAAAAATATTTTGAAATAAAATAATTAGTATTAGAAATTAGCTGACTAACCCAGATCAGATTACCATACTCAATTTGTGTTTATGCAAGAAAATATTCTCAAAAGTTTTCTGAATATATATAATTTAAATAACATGCTAGAAACACCATCTAAAAATACAGATGCTAGTCACAGATATTTTTTCCATAAAATATTCCAAAGAAGATACACATATGGAGTCAGTAGAATGTGTTTCAAACAAATATCTACCGAGAGTTTTTGTAACAGTCTTTCTGTCAATAGAGCAGACTCTGGAAAGTAATCATTTTAGTATATTATTCAGTAAAGTGTGTGTGGCATTTTGACGCGATTTAATCTGCAGTATAATGTGCCTGATATCAGAGAGATTCCCCAGACACACACCAAAATCTAGCAAATAACAGTTTTTCTTTTAACAAAACATGTTGGCAAATATTGGGTCATTACTGTGTCAGCTGTTTTAAACCATCAGGTGAAGGTGAATATTGAAATAAATTAAAGGGAAAATTTGTCCAGACAAAAATATCTATATACCAGAGGCCCGATGCACGGAATTTGTGCAAGGGCCTTGGCCCTGGCTCCCGCCCGCCACCGCTGCGTGCGGAGGCCTCTGCCGTGGCCCAGGGCCTTGGCCCTGGCTCCCGCCCGCCACCGCTGCGTTCAGAGGCCTCTGCTCACTGCGGCTTTGTCCAGAAGGAAGGACGTCTGGAAGGATGTCCGGTCTAATTAGCATATTACACTTTTATTATTATAAATATAAAAGCCTAAGCTACTGGCTGACAGGCCGACTGTTCAACTGTCCAACCAGTAGCTATGATGTGCACTGACCACCAGGGGACAGACGCTCAATGCATTATGTGCACTGACCACCAGGGGGCAGATGCTCAATGCATTAGCTGCTGAGCTGTGGTGACTCGGCAGCTGCGGTTCTCGGATGATGCATCTGGAACCAGAGAGGAGGGAGCCCGATTCTGGGGTGCATCACCTGAGAACCGCCCTCTCGCAATCCAGGACCCCTTGGGGATGTCAGAGAGCTGGTTTCAGCCCGGTCCCCACAGGCCAGGCCGAGGGACCCCACCAGTGCACGAATTTGTGTACCGGGCCTCTAGTCTTAGCATAAAAACACTATGAGAAACTGAAGATGAAAACATAGGTTCCAGGGATTAAACTAGAATCCCCAGCGTTGCCTTTTTCATATTATCGGTGATTGGCATTTGCCCTCTTGTTATTGTCTCCTGTGTTCCACAGTGGAACAGTGGCTGTGCTTGGAAACACTCAGCCCACCAAAATATGCAATGCTTCATGTTCTCCCTGCATTACCATCAACTTTCAGAGATGATATTTAACTGTGTCAAGGGTCAAAGTAGACAAAAAAAATATGCTGTCTATTTTGTTGAAAAGAATTGGAATAGAAACAGAAATGAAGGGAGTGATCAAAACTGATAAGGCTAAATAAATGGGAAACACAATACAAATCATAGAGAACAAAGAAAGTAAATGTGCTCTTTTAATACTGAGGCATGAAAAGACAGCTTGTGAATTACTTAAGGGTTAAAGGATGCTAAACCTGCTATCCAGGAAACTGAAATTAATCTCTGGCTTCATTATTCAATTGAGAAAAGTAAAGAGTCCTGCAATTAACTTTCCTTTTTGACATAAGACTATCAAATTATGTTTAATTATATTTTATTGACCATTGATATTACTTGAAAGAGAAAAAATTCTTAATATTTTCTGGGTATTTAACAAAATATTGGATTTTTAAACCTACAGTAATAGCAAAATATTTTAGAATATATTTTTATTGATTTCAGAGAGGAAGGGACAGGGAGAGAGAGATAGAAACATAATTATGAGAGAATCACTGATTGGCTGCCTCCTGCACACTCCACACTGGGGATCGAGCCCACAACCCAGCCATGTGCCCTGGCCAGAAATTGAACTATGACCTCCAGGTTCATATGTCAACGTTCAACCACTCGGCCACACTGTCTGGTTAATAGCAAAATATTTTTGTAGTATTGTTCCTTTCAAAATGATCTCTCTGTTAAATATTGTCATGTAAATTTGTATTATGACCCATTTAAAAATATGTTAATGCATTTAATTTATTTCCCTTAGTATACCAACTGAAATTAGATGATGTAGTATTATCCACTGTTCCATTTGACTACACAGTGTAGACTGAGAATAAAGTGTCCAGTCATTATGTTACCTTTGCAGACAATTTTAAGCATAATATGACTATGCCCTTAAAAGAGGGGGAAACTTGGACACATAGACACACACACACACACACACACACACACACACACACACACACCTCTCCATGTGAAGATGAAAGCAGAGGTCAGGGTGATGCATGTGCAGGCCAAGGAACACCAAAGAACACCTGCAACCCTGAGGGCGGGTAGCGACATGGGACAGCTTTTCCCTTACGTGTCTCCGTAGGAACTAACCCTGCCGCCACTGTGCTTTTGTATTTCTAGCCTCCCGAAATGCGAGACAATAACTTTCTGTTGTTTAAACTGCACAGTTTTTGATATTTTGTTATGTTAGCCCAGTAGAGTATTGTCATATTTCCACATTATGCTACATATCTATAGAGATCAAAAACTGTGTTACATTTTTCTCTTTCTACTTATTTGAGCAAGTAGGGAAAATACGGTGTAATTCATTCTGTACTTAACCATCCAGATATTTTAAATAATAATAAAAGGCTAATATGCAAATTGTCCCCTCGGGAGTTTGACTGTTTGCTATGACGTGCGCTGACCACCAGGGGGCTGTGCGGAATGAAGGAAGGCCCTGGCTAGCAGCCAGCAGCTGGGGGGAAGGAAGGCCCCGATCAGCCCTGATTGCCAGCTAGGCCTAGGGACCCTACCTGTGCACGAATTTCATGCACTGGGCCTCTAGTTTTAAATAACAAGCATTAAGAGCATACATAAAAACAAAGTACATCATACACTAAATAAGAAACTAAAATATAGGTCATTATAAAAACATAACCGACATATTGTAGTTGGGTAAAAATAACCATGTCTGGGTTGAACAATTTCTATTAAGTAAAGAAGGTTTTTAATGATATCATATAAATGGTTGTCTAACTAGTGGGAAAACCGTGGCAAGCAGAGGGATTAGAGAGATGTGCACATGTCGATTATTTTGGTGGTAAGAGTCTCTAAATTTATTTTAGGACTTAATTTGGTTTAATTAAATGAAAGAACTCTCTTGGCTCTGTGGGCATGTGGGTGGGAAACATGGAAGTTGTTTATCTTTTGGTTCTTTGCATACGATTTTCGTGGTGAGGTTGCTTCTATGTTTTAAATATGAACACTAAAAGTAGAAACTGCTGTACTGCATAAAAGGGGAATAAAATGTTCTTTAATTTTGTAGGAAATTTCTTTCCTCTTATTTTACTTTTTCCCAGTGTTAATAAAATATAACAGGTTTGGCTCCCAGAATTTAAATCAAAACTTTTATATGGAAAAGAAGGAGTCTTTCATTAAATTCACTTATAAAAACTAACCTTTGTAAATTTATGAAGATCTCAGAAATCCTAAAACACCAATACATTTTCTGAAAAATTACCAAGAAATGGATTCTGAAAAGATGTGATATATTTATCCACTAAAATTTCTCTCAGCATCATCCTTAATCCTTTCACCCTGGTTAAAATAAGGCTTAGAAAGATTTAACATTTTTATAACAAAATTAGCCTAAAGTTAATAAGCCATCTTACGAGACTTTTAGGAGAGTAACGTAGTTATATATAATGGGGAGAATGTAGAGTTCTCCTATGAATTGTGAAGGGGTTTATAAATATGAGCCATGTAATTATTTTAGCTTAACTGCATGCCCTCAAGAACCTCTCCTCAAGGTCACCTGTGAACAGGGCGAGTCGATACTTTCTGATGCACTAAATGATTTGCAGAGCATCAAGCCCACCACTTCCTTTTAGACCTCATGCTTCCATGTCTTCTGTTTCTTTACCTGATATTAAACTCTTCTTTTTCCCAATATCTATTATTCCACTGTTAGGCAGCTCTACTTTTATTCCTATTGGGAGCTTTTCTGGCTACTTCTTCTCCCACCTCCACAAGCAGACCTAGAGGGCTAAGAGGTCAACCTCCCGAGTGCTTATCCTATCCCGCCTGGCCATTGTCCGTGCTGTTCATGTCATACCCATCTGCAGACATGTCGCTCTCCATCCATGAACGTACATTACTTCATTGTAAGGAATCTTATTCTGGTTATCTTTTTAATCTTGAGATGTATCAGAGTGGTTCATGCTAATCTACAGAAGAACGTTTACTGGGTGGATGAATAAAGTCATACTTTGTTACATACGATCCAAAGGTCACAGGTCATTGTACTAACCTCAATGATCCTTCAGTTTTTAAAAAATATTTATTGTTGAAAGTATTACATATGTCCCCATCTTCCCCCATTGCCCCCTTCTAGCCTGCTTCTGCCCCCGCCCAGGCCTCCTCCGCCCCAGGTCCTTTAATAGACATGGTTTTGAACTGCCTGAGCCTCTCTCACCACATGTTACTCTGGTACCTTGGAAGTCATCCTATATAATAAAAGCCTAATATGCAAAGTGTCCCCTCAACCAGGAGTTTGGGAGTTCGACCGGGTGTGGGGCTGACTGGCCAACCAGGGGAAGGGAGACCCCAGCCAGCAGCTAGCAGCCACTAGATACCCTACCATTGCATGAATTTTATGCACTGGGCCTCTAGGTATCACATAATCCTATCTATCTGTTTTCTCGAATGTTAAAGAAATACCAATAAAATTTATTAGTTTTCATTCCACTTTTCAAAAATGGCTTCAATGTCTGTGACTGATATAAATCTAAAAGTAAATAGTATAAGACTATAATATTGGTGTTTTGAATTTCAAACCATTATTTGGCCTTGGAAAGAAATTAAAAGGGATCTTATTTCCTCCATTTTTGGCAATAATTATGAAGACTGAATTTGAAGTTTATTACTTCTTGCCATTTCTTCTTTGGGGGGCAAGCATTATTTCAAGTATTAATCTGGGAAGAGAGGTGGCTAGTTCAAGCCATCACCACCCCCAGTGAATGTAAAGGTATATGTTCATCAGAGAACCTATTGGTAAAACTAGTTTGCTGGCTTTCTTGTTATTTGATAACTTCTCTGTCTCTATAGCTCCCAGTAAATATCTAAATATATAATTACTGATTAAGTTAATATTAGTTTTGTAGTTTAGCTTATTGCTAATATGGGTTTCTTATTTTTACATTTGGATATAAATGCATTGCATTAAAAAATCTTGATATGTGTGTGTAATGAATTTGGCCATAGAACTTAGTAACAGAAAATTGCATTTGAGGATGATAATTATGACATGAATTCAAAAACTCATGGATTGAATCAAAAATAAGCAAGTGATGCCTGGCCAGTGTGGCTCAGTGGTTGAATGTGGATCTATTAACCATGAGGTCATGTTTTGATTCCCGATCAGATCACATTCCCAGGTTTTGGGCTCAATCCCCAGTGTGGGGCATGCAGGAGGCAGCCGATCCATGATTCTCTCTCATCATTGATGTTTCTATCTCTCTCTCCTTCTCCCTTCCTCTATGAAATCAATAAAAAAATAATATTTAAATAAATGAATCAGAACTTTGGGTTGGTGAATAAATGAAGTTTTGGAAAAGTGGGTGCCCAGAGGACATGAAAATTTCATTCCCTACCTCCTTGTACATTGCTAATGAATGTCTTTCATTTTTCTGGTCTTGAGTTGTATCCTTTATAATAAACCAGCAAGTGGTTCTTTAGTTGCTACGTACTTAGCAAGGCATGTTGGTTTTCAAGTGAGAATCCCAGCAGAGAACTTAGCTCTCACTGTTAGCAGGCTTTGTGGTCTGATTTTCAGCCCATTGTGACTGGATATTAGGAAGTTTGTATTAAAGGCACTGAAATTGTCTTGTGTGGAGAAGCCAAAACACGAGCCAGACACCCTTCTGTGTCCGAAACCTGTGTATTAGAAACAAGTTTGTATTAGATCTCAAACTGGAAGATTGTTTGCGAGCAGCATTAACAGCTCAGCATGTCAACTCCCCATGGGAATTCCTGCAGGGAATTTTGCTGCAGAAGATAAAATAATCAGAGAAGAACGTAATAAACATGCCCTGTAGTCACAGCAGAGGTGGAAAGATGCTAATGAGGCTGGTTTCTTTAATAATGAGATGGTATCAACTGAGGTGATGACAAGGAAGAGAGAAGTAGGCAATGCAAGTATCTGGGCATGCTTGGTCCCAAACAAGCCTGGGACAGTGAAATAAACATCCTCTAGGACTGAAGAAGGCAGGCACTGTCCCTGCAAGGAGTGCACCTGGGACATCTGATGCTTTCATAGCTAGAGCAGATACTGTTCGAAAACAGAAGTTCACACCACTGGCGAGAATGATGGGCTGTCTTTGTCTGCATGTGATCCCACCTGCATGCATGCTGACTTTGCCCCTGTTTCAAAGAGGCACTACAGGAAACAAGACTGAGTCCTAAGGACATGGATTTGGTGGAGATGAATGAAGCTTTTGCTCCTCAGTATTTGGCAGTTGAGAAGAGCTTGGAACTCGACCCAAGTCCAATCGATGTGAGTGGAAGAGCTAGTTCTTCGAATCAGTCATTCAGAGGATCTGGAGCAATAATGATCTGGTTCGTGAATTAAGGTGGGAAATATGCTGTTGGGTCAGCTTGCATGGGAAGGAGCCGAGGTATCCCCCGCACCATTCAGAACACAGCCTGAGGAGAACAAAGCTCACCAGGGCTCTCTGTTACTTTCCTTGGCCAAGCCGCACTAGTAGGTGAAGATGTGTTTATCATTAATAAGAGCTCAGGAGAGAACTAAGCTCTCTCCAGTTCAAACCAGTCAGCTATGATATATTTATGAAATACATTATAGAAGGCCTTAAAAGAAATTATATCCTTGCTGATAACCACCCCATGTGCCTTAGATAACATCATTGCAAGGAAATTGAATAAATAATGCCTTACTTTCCCCAAATAAGTAAATGCATAAAGGAATCAGTGATACATGTCTCTATGAGGCATTCTCAAATTCTGTTCTGCCATTAGCCTCACTACAGTCTACCTCGCCCAGGTAAGATATTTTGAGATATCCAATCAGAGAGTAGCTACCACCTCCTGAGGGTAACCAAGCCAAGGCAAAGTCCAAGTTCTTTGAACCCAACCCAAAATAACTCAATCTAGGCTCTTTTTAATACTCTCTGTGATAATTCATTTTAGGCAGTGACTTGTTTGGGCTAAGGGATACACAGATAGCTAGTAAAGCATGATTTCTGAGTGTGTCTGTCAGGGTAAACTATGCAACGCAGGCGACCCTTCCCAATGGGAGTGGGCAGAGTCCAATCCATTGAGGGCCCAGATAGAGCAAAAAGACAAAGGAAGGATATACATCTTTCTCTGTTTGAGCTAGGACATCTCCTGCCCTTGCACATTGGGCCTTCCTGGTTCCACGGGCTTCTGGACTGAATTCCACTGCTGGCTTTCCTGGTTCTCCAACTGGCAGAATGCAGATTGTGGGACCAGTTGGCCTCAATAGCTGTGTGAGCCAATTCCCACCTCTCTCTCAGCCTCTCTATGCAAAATCTCCTTTGATTCTGTTCCTCTGGAGAACGATGGCTAATACAGCTTCTTACCAAGACGCTGCCTATTTCTCTATGTAGACGGACTTCCTTGCTGCAAACAAGACTAAACCCAGGAGTGCTCTGATGGGCTTTGGCTGTAGGGCACTACCACAGGAAGAGAAAAATGGACACGTTCAAAGACCTGATTGGCTGGGGACATTACCCAAGCCCTAGAGAAAAGCAGTGAAGGAAGATGGAAACACTGAGCAGCAAAGATCCAATTTCTCTGCTTCTAGAATTTTGCATGGCATCACACTGCAGAGTATTGTGACTTATTGATTACATTATCCGACTCAATAAAAGTGTGGGGAATAGGTGCAGGAGAGCGGGTCCTGTGTGCTCTGTTTAAGTTACAATTAGGCTTCCAGCTGGAGATCTCTAAAACACAGTAGGACCCTCGCTGGGCTGGTATTTGCCTTGTTCTATTTTGGGGTTTTGTAGCAACATCACCTTCTAGCAACAGCTGTGCACAGTGCCGGGAGTGGCATGAATTTTCCTTCTACGCCTGGCAAGCTCAAAGGCTGTAAAATATTTTGAGTTCATTTCAGGTTCAGGTACCTCTCGGAGCAATTGTCTTCCTGCGATCAAGAGGGAAGGCCCTGGGATTGTAAAACAGTCCTCCAGGATTTAAATGCAAACTGCTGCCGGTTGGAAACACCAACTGGGGTTTTACTGCCGAACGCCAGGCCTTAGAGGAGCAGCGGCTGAATTAGCCGGAGTGAACTCCCTGAGGTGCAAGGTAGTGCCAGCTCACCGAGCTCGCAAACATCCACGTGGGGGGACGGTGGGCTGGGGACAGACAGTAAAGATGGACACATTCATGCTGTTTCTATATTGAAGGACATGACTTGAGGAAACATCTATCAGAAACATATACTGAGCTGTGAGATGTAGACTGGTATCTTTGGAAGTTTCTGCTCTTACTTAGAAAACAAATATATTCAAATGTATGTATTTCATATACTAGTATATACCTTGAGAGCTAGTTATCATTAAGAATCTTCCATGGCATTATTTGTTAAAATGAGCAGATGTTAGTACATATTTTCCCTTCCTCTCTTTTCTTTGTCTTTACAGTGTCTTTGTCTTCTTCATAAATCCATAATTTAAAAAAATACTATTATAGTGCAGAAAGCAAAAAGTGCAAAAATCATAATTTTATACTTGGTGACTTTTCCCAAACCAAACTGACCTACATATGGTAGAATGTTACCGGCACCTTAGTAACTTTGTGATCTACAATCTTATATTTTACAGAAATGACACCTTCATCAGTACCAAGATGGGAACTACAATCGTTGTTGTTGCTATTATTGTTATTATTGATATTTAGAGTACCATTAGTAGTGTAGATGACATAACCTCTGTTCTGTGGTCACATAAGAATATAAGGCTTATAAGAGCCCTGAAATTTCCAGAATCTAAATTTCTTAAAAGATTTTTTAAAATTGATTTTTAGAGAGAGAGGAAGCGAGAGGGAGAGAAAAACTGAGATGCAAGAAGGAAACATCGACCGGCTGCCTCCTGCACACTCCCTCTCGGGATCAAGCCCGCAAACCTGGGTGGCTGTGTGCCCTGCCCAGCCATCTAGCCAGCCACCTTTCAGTGCAAGGGATAACGCTCCACCAACTGAGCCACACGGGCCAGGGCTGAATTTTAATGAAAACAAAACAAAACACGTTTTGATTGTTTTCAAAATTATAGGCTATGATAACAAATTGAATCCTTATCCCACAAGCAATGGAAAGTCACTAAAGAAATCTCTACAACAGGAAGGTATCAGAGCACTTTTTTCTTTTCTTTTCTTTTCTGTTTTTATTTTTTTTAAGAAGAGTGAGACCTTTAGGATTTAGATGCTGAATTAATAAGAATCAAGTAGGATTGGAGTCCAGAAAAGCCATTTGGAAAGTAAGAAATTAATCCACTAGATAAAATAAAACTGTGAACTAAGCCTGTCTCAGTCAGGTTAAAGGTAATGGAAAGTATGTAGCAATAAATGAAAAGAAGGATAATCATGTGTAACTGACTGATTTAATGATGAAATTCTGGGAGAAAAAGCCCCAGTATCAAGTCTGCCTTGGTGATGTCGATATCATTAGGATGAAAAACGTAGAGGAAAAAATAATGGCCACAGGCTCTTTGTTTATTATTTCATTGTAGAATAAAACTCACCCTTCATTCTTTGATTCTCCCTTTAATATATAGTTTTTTAAATAAAGCTAACATTTCAGTCACATAGCAAAATCCTTCATAACAGAAGTTTCTTAACCAGGAAGATGCGTTTGAGATCCAAGTGTTGACTCTTTAAATCATCGAACTATTTGAGGATCTGTTTGTTATAAAACATTCATTTTTTATTGACTGAAACCAATTATGTCTATTCCACCATGCAGTAACTCAGTTGTTTTCTACACATCTAGGACTGAATATTTCTAGACAACTTTCAGTTCCTCAGCATAATAGCCATGCATTTCTTTTTATCTTTTCCTGTCTCTAATTTTCTACCATTATATTTTTATATTTGCCTCTTTTCCTCCCACTATTTCCAACAATTAGTTGCCACAGAAAAGGCATTTTTTAACTTTCCTTATTGCTTTTGTTAGAGAGAAGAGAATGTTCATTTCATTTGAATCAAATTTTACACCATTTCCATATACTTGATAATATTCAGGACTGTTTCTTTCTCTTTGATTGGAGTAAGTTCCATTGCACATTATTTTAATCAAAATTATATGAGCTGGAATGACATTTGCTTGTCATATCTCTTCTATGAATGGAGACAATTCCTCAGACTTTCTTTGTCTTTCCTGATCTTGATATTTTTTTGAGAAGCAAAGACCAGTTATTTTATAGAATATCTCTCAATGTGTGTTTATCCTATAATTTTTCATTAGACTCACTTTATACATTTGTGGCAG
>NW_005353618.1:234129-234709 GCF_000412655.1 Myotis brandtii | reverse complement strand
CTACTGGGTTTCTCCATTGTAAAGTTACTATATTTTATTATGTGATCTATTAAAAAATAGTAGGCAGATATTTTGAATGTATCATGATACTCATTTAAGTTTTGCCCACAAGTATTATAAATCATTGATGATTTTCTAATTTTTATATAACATATTTACATATATTTAATAAAATATTTGCTTTATTATGTTATATTTATATGTAACTATTTAATATATTACTTAAATTATATTAGATACTATCTATACATATAAAAGGCTAAGTGTCCGTCCATCTGAACGGTAGCTATGATGCGCACTGACCACCAGGGGGCAGACGTCCAACGCAGGAGCTGCCATGACCCCATGGAGCAAAATGCAGTCCACAGCCTAGCCCAGCCTGGAAACTGTGGCTTTGGGTGCAGGGTAATGACATCACGTAGCAACGCCCGGCTTCCTCTCCCTAGCGACTGGCCTCCTTGGAGTTTCTTCAGCCCAGGAACCCGACTTGCTTTATAGCCAGATGCAAACATTTTACAGTTTAACCAAATGTTTGTGAAGCATTTTCCCGTGCCTCATCTCATTTGATCCTCACAGAAGT
>NW_005353618.1:228250-233002 GCF_000412655.1 Myotis brandtii | reverse complement strand
AATTAAAATGTTTCTTCTAATTAATTTCCTTTCAATGTGCATGAATCTGTGCACTGGGACACTAGTATACACATAACATAATATATATGAGTTAGCTTATAAAGAAGAGCTTTCTCTGCCTGTGTGTCTATATCATGAATTCATAAATCATTTTATTGAGTCACTTGAAAATAATTACTCCATTTATTTTGTATTCAAATTATACTTTTGATATTCCTATCTCTCCATAATGATGAATCTTTTTAGGCCCACTATCCCTTGGAAATGGAAGCCAGGATTTTAGAAAGGTATAAATAACTTATATAATATGTACATTAAGGGGTCTGAATGAACATATATTTGACAGTAAAATATATGAATATTCAAACTAAATGTGATTAATAAAGACTACACTAAAATTTGATGTGAGTATGAGATTCTCTTAGGGTTTAGAGAAATTAGATTGATCTTGATTTAATGCATTTAGAGTTTAAAAGTATTCAGAAAAATCTGTTAAGTATGAAGAATGTTTAAGATAATATCTATGAAAGTGTAATGAAATTTTTATATTTATGGCTGTTTATTTTATATATAAAATATTTATTTAGATTTACATGTTGTCTAATAAGTTGTGACATGATATAATACTAACATCACCCTGGGGAATTTGTTATCTATATATATAAACACCTAATATGCAAATTGTCCCCTCAGGAGTTTGACTGGGAGACCAGGAGTTCAATTGCTCACTATGACATGTGCTGACCCCCAGGAGGCAGCACGGAATGAAGGAAGGCCCCGCCTGGCAGCCAGCAGCTGTGGAAGGGGGGGCCCTAGCCAGCAGCCAGAAGGCCTCAATTGGCCCTGATCACTAGTCAGGCCTAGGGACCCTACCCATGCACAATTTTTGTGCACTGGGCCTCTAGTATATATAATAAGAATATAGAAACTTGCCCAGCCAGTGTGGTTCAGTGTTGACCCTCGACCCAGGAACCAGGAGATTATGGTTTGATTCCTGGTCAGGGCACATGCCCAGGTTGTGGACATGATCCCTCATAGGTGACATGCAGGAGGCAGCCAATCAATGATTCTCTCTCATCATTGATGTTTCTCTCCCTCTCTCCCTCTCTCTTCCTCTCTGAAATCAATAAAAATATATTAAAAATATGCAGAAACATACAATTTTACATATTAATCTACTATAATTATCTACTAAAGGTAGTTCTGGTAGCAAAAAAAAGAGCAAATTTGAGAATTTTAGATTCAAAACTTACTCTAAAAAAATCTGTCTCCAAAGATTTTGTAACAGGAAACATTTTCACCATCCTCATCATCATCATCATCACGAAATAAGAGACATGTGTCAGGCTACCTGAGACACATTGCAGGATCCGTTAAAGTAGGTTACTCTCTAATTCAAAGCAACACTTGATAGTTTCCTTCTCTGCTTGCCCTGCTTTTCAGGGCGGTGAGAGGATTTTGAATGAAACCAGGGAAACCACAAGATGAATAGAAAATTTTTGTTGCCAGGGAAACCTCTACTAGATGTCAGATGGTCCTCCTGTTTTTCTTTTTTTCTCAAAGCAGCAGTGTCTTGGTGCTGTAAGAAAAAATTGGGGACTACAATGCATTTATAGAATGAGAATATATTTTCGATAAAATAGCAGCACAGTAAATCAATATATTACTATTCCATAGTCTAGTAATATGTAGAATAACTGTTATTAAAAAGAAAAAAGAAATTCTTTATCTTTGAGCATATTATTTCATGTTAATGCTGCCCTCAAGACTCCAATTTAAGTATGTCATGCCTTTAATGTATAAAGTCTATATTGATAAATGCTTTCTACCTATTCTATTTTTAGTGCCTTACTATGCCAATGCTTTATATGCATTATCTATAATCGTTTAATTACTTATAATCCAGTAGAGGCTGGGTGCAGGAATTCATGCACCAGTGGAGTCCCTTGGCCTGGCCTGCGGGATCAGGCCAAAACCGGCTCTCCGACATCCCACAAGGGGTCCTGGATTGCGAGAGGGTGCAGGATAGGCCACGGGTGCACGATTGGGGCTGGGGAGGGACACAGGAGGTTGGCCAGCCAGGGAGAGACCGCAGGAGGGCTCCAGGGCATGTCCGGCCATCTCGCTCAATTCCAATAGGCCCAATCCCAGCAGCAAGTTAACCTACCAGTCAGAGCGCCTGCCCCCTGGTGGTCAGTGCATGTCATAGTGAGTGGTTGAGTGTATCATTAGCATATTGCACTTTGGTTGAATGGTTGACCGGACACTTAGCATATTTAGCATATTAAACTTTTATTATATAGGATCCCCAGATAAAAAGAATACCTACAACAGTTTGTCTAAAAGTATTTTCCTGGGGATTAAAAGGATTGCCACTTTCACATGCTGACCTGAAGGGGAAATGAATAAAAATCAGAGCTATTTTTACTTTCCAAACATGGCCTTTGAACTCTTTGAAGTGAACCTTGGTAGAGAATATGGCCAGATAGACTTACCACTACTGCTCTGACCTCAGAAAGGAAAAAAGTCAAGACAGAAATTTCTCACAGTGATTCCCTTTTTAATAACTGATCATTAAACCATCACTCTGTTTGACATATTTTATAGAAGTATAGCATCACTTCTACTGGAAAGGAATTTGGGGAATTACCTTTTTTAAAAAAATAAAATTAATCCTGCACCTTTAGAAAGAGTGTAATAACAGCATTCTCCCCAGCATGCAGAATGCACTCTGTACACCTCGCTGGGGTATTTTCTCTTGGACCCCAGTGGACTAAATCTGGATTTGTGGCCACCAGAGAGCTATGTGCTTGGATGGCAGTGGCGTGGCCCCTGATGGAATTGCTTTTTCTGAGTTGCACTTGGGCATTTCGCCCCCAGCTATATTCTGGTATTAAAAGAAACAGTCATGAGGAGCGTGTTAGCTTTTCTTTTGTGTCAGTGTTACCGAGGCCACCAGTCAATGTGTGGAATAGCTTCCTCTTCCCCAAGGACAACTTTCTCCCCAACCTCAGTATCACTTCTCTCCACCCCCATGTCCCTAATTTTACGGATACCACTTAAACTGATCCTGATGGTTTTTGGCCACCAGGAGGTTGAGAGTCAATATTTTGGTCCATCTCTGCACCTACTCAGGACACCTTGTAGGCATGTCTATCTGCTGATTGTAACCCTGAATTCATTACTTATGTCTCATGATTTTCTTTATTCTATTATTAAACTGTATATTGCTTATCTTTTTACTAGAGGCCCGTTGCATGAAGAGATTCGTGCAATAGGCCTTCCCTTCCCCTGGCTGCCGGTACCAGTTTTCCTCTGGCACCCGGGACCCAGGCCTTAGCTCCAGATGGAGCCTTCAGTCTTCGCTCCACCGCTTCACCCCTACATATGCAAATTAACTGCCATCTTTGTTGGGTTAATTTGCATACTTTCCTAATTGGCTGGTGAGCATAGCGGAGGGATGGTTAATTTACACATTTGTCTATTATTAGGTAAGATATTATAAACATCTTTAAATATAAAATACATAAAGCAATTGAGTGAGATAGGGCGTTTAACAATATATTTTGGCTTTTTGTGTATGACTGAAACTCAAATGCCCTCCCTAAATTAATGGCTGCTTGAAATGGTACTTAATGGTTACCCATTCTCCCTGTTATAGACAGGGTGAAGGACAGAGGGTGGGGGCATGGTGGTGATGGTGAACTATGTTTGTTCTTTGTCTATTATTTTAATGGAGATGTAATGGACATACAACATGATATTAGTTTCAGGTGTACAACATCATGATTCAATGTGCGTATGGGCCTTGACCCTATACTTCTTTACCCTCATGCCTTTTCAATCTCCTTTATTCTCAATAGGTGTCTTTATCTTAGTGGTTTCGTATTCTTTTCAAGTTATACTTTTCAGTGTTCCTACAAGTACCTCTAAATGTCTTCCTGTGTAATTTAAACTTGAGGTTTTGAATAGTAAACTGACAAAATTTAATTAAGGTAAACAAACTAATTGGATATGGTAATTAATCCCCGAGATGAGTTGTATCTCTGTGTCTAGGGGCACAAGCAGTACACAGCATCAACACAGAACCACTTCTGGAATAATTTCTATCAAATGTTATTCCAACACATTTTTAATGCACAAGGGAGAGTCTCAAAATGATCTCCATATAATAGTGTGATTAGTTGCAATATAAAATGAGAACAAATGGAGAAAATTAAGGCATTGAGAAGGTGCTGACATTTATTGAATATTTACTCTATGCCAGGTGCTAATTTATTATATTTGGATTTTTAAATATACTTTTCTTAACATTTTGAGGAGCAATAAATTATGATCATACCTCTATAATGTCCCTCTGTTTTAATAGACATAGAAATTATCTTAAGAATGCCTATCACAGAGAAATGCCTACAAGAAAAAATAACTGAAAACAACCTTTTTGATGGTTCTTACAAATGTCTCATGTTCTTACAAATCATGTTTCATCCATAAAATTAAAATTTAAAATGACTATGCAGTACCTAAAAATGTTGTATAAAATAACTCATATCATTTTAAAAGTCATGGAAAATTAAGTAAAAACTAGGAGCAACATGTTGCTGTTACTGAACTTGTAAAATATATCAGTGCATAGAAAACAGACTATGCGACTACATAGCAAAAAGGTCAATAGCGGTTATCTCTTTTTTTAAAAAAATTGTCTTTATTGTTGAAAGTATTACAGATGTCCCCTTTGCTTATTGTTTCCCC
>NW_005353618.1:216055-227564 GCF_000412655.1 Myotis brandtii | reverse complement strand
ACCTCTGCCTGCCTGCCTGATCACCCCCAACTGCCCTCCCCTGCCAGCAGTCAGACATCCCTCTCACAATCCAGGACCACTGGCTTCGAATTACTCACCTGCCTGCCTGCCTAATGCCCTTAACTGCTCCCCTGCCTGCCCGATCGCCCCTAAACACCTCTGCCTGCCCGCTTGGTCGCTCCTAACTGCCCTCCCCTGCCAGCCAGTTCACACCCAACTGCCCTCCCCTGCCAGCCTGATCTCACCCCAACTGCCTTTGCCTTGGCCCCCACTACCATGGTTTTGTCCGGAAGGAAGTCGGATGTCCGGAAGATGTCCGGTTGACCCAGTCTAATTAGCATATTACCCTTTTATTAGTATAGATATTTGTAGTATATTGACCCAATGAAGGGATGCATTTTCACAATTTATAAATAAAGAATCTGAGACTCAGAGAGAGCAATGGCTCTCAATAGGGGCACACCTATTAAATGGCTGATCCATGATTCAAAGAACCGATATTAAACCCGTTCTCTTTCTACTGCAGCAAACTGGCCTGCTGACCAGGGTCCTCTGGAGCTCTCTCTGAAGTCACTCTCCCAGCCCCTCCCCTTTGAGAATCTATTATGGTTGCCCAGGGTCCTTGCCAATAATTTGAATTTTACAAGGGCCTCATGTAATCTTATCATCAACTAAATTTGTAGAACAGTGCTGGGTAACATACTATTTTCTTTGGAGTTGAAAAAAAAAATCTAAGGAACAGATAATTCTAAGTGGCCCTATGACTGCATAGCATGCAGTTTCTCTGCTGCAAATAAAGACTAAAGTTTTTGCAACCTTTTGAAAATTAAAATAAATGACCAGGATATGTGATAGAATCCCAGGGTTGTGATGTGAGTATGCAACTAAATGCTTAGGCAGGTTTCATTTTAAAATATTTTCTAAGGCATATTACTTACTCAGTCACCGTCCACTTTGTGCAGATAGGCACGCTTTCTCCACCTGGAATGACCCTAAAAGCATCATCCGTGGGAAGAGCTTCCTGTGCTCACTGCTCATGTTAGTCTGTGCGGGATTGGGACAGCAGTGTCACACTGCGTTTCTCAGTGGCTTCAAGGCTCTGTATCTGCAATTAGTGTCTTCTGTTCCTCATTACACTGATCTATTCTTCACCGCAGCCTCAGTTAATTATCCTTGGCTAATGATTTTCATGGTAAAAAGAATCTACAGGACCCATTTGTAAAGATATTTTACATGGAGATTATTGGAAGGTATGACACCATAGTGAGCTGAAAAAGCTGTCAGAGGGATGTTATCAGGAGAGATAGTTACCTTCTTCCTGTTGTATTTGTTTTGAATGAGAAGCAACAGGAAAGGGAATGGAGTGCAGTTTTGCATTTGCAGGATTCTGGTACTCCAGGTGTGGCAGGTGGTGCGAACACAGGCAGAGAACTAAGCTTCCTCCCCCTGCCTGAGCCAGTGGTGGAACAGATAGTGCCTGGTTCCCGTGGTAAGGAATCTGAATGTGCTTTTTTTTTTGATAAAATGAAATTACTACTTCATTATGTGTTTAAATTTTAAAACATCTGATGCATGGAAAATAAAATTGCATTATGATTTTTCTATTCCTTTTGAACTACTGGTTGGAATTTTAGAATAAGTACAGGTCTCCAGTAGATATGACATTAATATTTAAGAACTTTCCTTTTGAACACTCACATAATTGATAACCTGGCCTAAAGATACTTAATTTTAGAAAGAGATTCAAGTTTTTTAACCTTGTTATCTAAAATAAAATGAGGGTTGATTTGAAGTAAGGTAAGGTAAGGTAATATGTATAATAATTTTTAGAGGATATAGAAAGTCTTCAAAATATTTCAATGTTTGTTTTGTAAAAATATGAAATATATATAAAATTAACTTCTATATTCTTTTAAAATTATTTTTAAAGGTGAAAAATGATTATTTGAAGTATCAAATAATAAAATGGCAGAATGCATTATTGAATAAGAAATGTCATTGAGAGAATTACATATCTCTACCCATCAAAGTCAGATACACTTTTAATTGTTTACTCAAAAAAATTATTATTGTAAAAATGTTTAAAAATATTTCCTTTGTTTTCAGAGCTTTATTCTTATTTTTCTCACTTAAACTGTTTTCTTTTCCTATAATGGAAACTAATTTCACGAGCACATTCTAATCTGGGCGATGGATGCAGCCCCGGAATTGAACGGCAGGACTGATCTTTGTTGCCAGATTATGAGCGCAAATAAATGAGCTGCAACTTTTTTGTGTCCATTGAACGGAAAGTTAATACAAACCAAAGTAGATTATTTGGCTCTATGGGTTAATGACCTCTATGAAAATCAATGCCCCCCCCCAAAAAAAACAAAATTATTTTTAAATCTTAGTAAGTCCTATGTCACCTAAAGTCTTCAACTGTTTTAAGACTGAATATAACACCAGGACATATTAACTGAATAATCTTTTAAACATAATTTTATGTACTAGTTTATTTATTTAGTTTCTCCACTCTAGGACCTTATCTGTTATGTTCTGAAGCATGTGTTACGTATCTATAAAAATAAAAGCATAATATGCTAATTAGACCGGATGGCCTTCCGGATGAAGCCAGGCCTGTGAGGGAAGCCCAGGTCCCAGGTGCCTGCCGGCGGCCAGAGGAAAGCCCAGGTCCTGGGTGCCAGAGGGAAGCTGGTGCTGGCAGCCGGGGGAAGGAAGGCCTACTCTTTGAATTTTGTGCATTGGGTCTCTCTCTCTCTCTCTCTTTCTATATATATGTATATATAGAGAGATATATAGATAGATATAGATGGTATAGATATAGATATAGATATAGATATAGATATAGATAGCTATAGATATAGATATATAGATAGCTATAGATATAGATATAGGTAGATATAGATATAGATAGATGTAGATGTAGATGTAATATAGATATAGATAGATAGCTATAGATATAGATAGATATAGATATAGATAGATGTAGATATAGATGTAGATGTATGTATAATTCATCAGGTGGTGGTCAGTGCTATAGTAAAATAAAGGAAGCTCAGAGATACAGGGGATGATGGGAGGTCTGAAGAAGTATTTTATATATGAAACCAATAGAGGCAAAGGACTTACTATTTGGAGAAAACAGTATCTGCAAGGCCCTGAGCTTGGAGGAAGAGCAATTGTTTGGTGTGTTCAGAAGACAGCAGGGAGATAGAGCAATGACTCAAGTTGAGAACAAGGAGAAAGAGTGCCAGGGGCCGTGGCCATGGAAGTCCAGGGCATAGATCACAGAAGGCCCGGGTTAGAAGCTTGAAGCCAAATCCAATGAGATGAGAAGTCTATCGGGGTACTGAGCAGAGGCATGTCATGATCCAACTTATACTAACGGAATCATTTTCACTCCCTTCAGAAAAGCCTGGGGAGCAATAAAAACGGAAGCAGCAGATCAGTGAAATGGAAAAGTCTGAATAAAATGTGATGGTTGTTGCTTAGATCAGGATAGTAGCAATGAAGATGGTGAAAATAATCATACATTAGACACATTTTAGAGGAAGAGCCTAAATGAATTGCTAAGGTATTTTATGTAGGTTTTGCTACTTGATGAAGTAGGGATGACTATGGGAGGAATATGCTTTGTAGGTGAAATAAGAGTTTGATTTTGGACATATTATGTTGGGATTATTATTAAAATTCAACTAGCTATGCTGCGTAGGCAGTTGGATGTGAGAGAAAAAAGTGCCAGATTATAAACTTTGGGTGCCACTGATTTATACATGACACTGAAATGTTCTAATGCCCATTTATTTGCCATCCATGAAATTTAAATTACAGCAATGTAGGTTTTGCATAGGAAAGCGATTTAATCAGCATAAAACATCAGCTTATTTATGCTTTGTCATTTTTGAATTTTGTGGTATACATATTTAATGCAAAATGAAACCTTGTTTTTCAATGTAATATTGAAATATTATAAGACAACACTGTTTTATTACTTTTTCCTAGTCTTGATTAGGAAAGGTTAAAGATACACAATGAACCAACATGATCTGAAATGTAAACATCTCAAACATAATAGGGTTGTGTTAAAATACATTCCTTTTAATTTATTATCTATGTCCAGGAAATGTCAAACGAATATTATTATAGTGCCGCTCCACATTCCAGTGTGATTTTACTAGTAGACAGCACGTACAACTTCACATTTTCAGCCACCTTTTAAGTTCTGAGCAAAAAGAGAGGAAAACTGTCATAGGCCAACTTTCCTACCAAGGTTTTCATCTCCATCCAAAAGTCCTAATTCTGGTTTCTCTCTTGACCTTGTCTTCTATTATAAAAAATGTATCATTAAAAAGTACAGCCAGTTATCAGAATATCTGGTGCAACAGCTGAACCATTGTAAGTAAAAATTTTAGCATTATTAGAGTATTTCTTTTTAAAAAAAATATATTTTACTGATTTTTTTACAGAGAGGAAGGGAGAGAGATAGAGAGTTAGAAACATCGATGAGAGAGAAACATCGATCAGCTGCCTCCTTGTACACCCTCCACTGAGGATGTGCCCAAAACCAAGGTACATGCCCTTGACCGGAATCGAACCGCAGGCCGACGCTCCATCCACTGAGCCAAACCGGTTAGGGCTGGAGTATTTCTTTCTTGTTTTACTTGTACCTGCACTCAGATATCAACATGTGAAGTCTTTTAGGAACCGGGGCCATAAAAGCTTGTATTGGGGGGTGTGGTCAAATACTGAGGAATCTAAGTGAATGCGATGTTGGAGAGGGTCACAGCTAGGGAAGAGCAAGCAGCACTGCCTCCTGTTCCTTGCACAGAAACATGTTCCTTTTCTCTCTCCACTGCTCCGCTCTCCCTCTCACTCTGGCTCTCGCTGTGGTGCAGACACACGAGGATACGTGAGCACAGTGGGGCAGACACAGCCAGTACAAAACACCACAGCTGGGGGCAGAAAGACAATTAAAATAAGCAGTAGCAATGCGGCTTTTTATTTCACACATTCAAATAAAGGAGCACTCTCAAAAACCTCCCGAAGATTAAGCAAATAAAAGCCTTCTTTAGTTACCACCCATTTGAAGAAGAAAAATACTTAGTTATGGTATTTAAACTCAGAGAAATGAGTTTACGAAGAAATCTTTCTGGAAACCAGAAGGCAAAAGTTAAACTTATTCTCTAAAAACGCTAGTATTTTAAGTGTGAGGATTAAAATGAGCAATTCGATTAGAATTTTGTTTGTTGAACTTTTCTTACTATCTACATGTGCAAAGGGTTTTGCTGTAGGTACTAGATTATTTTATATAAATGATTGTGGAGAGCGGCTACAGGTTCAAGTCTGGGACTAATGAGAGGGCACTATCCTCTCTTGGCAAAGCCACGTGCAAGTCCCAGCTTGGAGGGCAAAGCCCTCCCAGCACAATTATAGCCAAAGGCTATGGCTGCGAGCTTGACCTTATGGTGCGAACCTGTGGTCCCAGGTAGCTGAGTGATGTGGGCTGCGGGAGGTGCAGCAAGTGCTGCCAAAACAAAGCTTGATAGAGTTCAGGTGCATGTAATTGAGTAGATTTGAAACTTATGAGAACATTGTAAACATCTTGACCACGCCCTTGCTTTGCTTCATGGGATCTGACTATAAAATAAAGACTCGGCTTGCAGGCGGTGGCACTGTCTCTCCATCCGAGAACAGTGTCCCACCTGGCCCCAACTGTATTCTCTTGTCTGTTTTCTTTAATCCTTCACTGCCCCCCCTCCCCCCGCCCCCTCAGGTTCACCCATGGCCATGCTGGGTGTGTGTTGGGCTTCCGGCAGGTGTGGCTCAAAGGATGGACACATTTCATGTATGACAGATGCTAGCATAATTCCACTACCCGTGTTTGCCCCTGAGTTCTGCATTATTTTTACCAGGGGTTTCGATCTGTTCGTTTTACATTGTGACATAAGAACAGGCTGCTATTTTACTTCATGTAAGGATCTCTTCGAATTACAGAGTTTGAGACCATTTCAAAGACACCTTTATTTGGTTAGCCAAAACAAGTTTCTGAAAATGCAAAGCTAAAACCCTGACTTTAAATTATGTCAAACAAGTTGTCATAAAAATGGACTTTGCAAAATGTTTTCCTTCCTTGATGCAAACCCCTTAAATTCCTGACAATAAGAAGTAGATGCTTTAAAATAATTATTGATATATACTGACAAAGTGAATTAATATGGTAATAATAAAATTCCAGTTAAATAAAAACATGAATAAGGGATTCTCTAATATGCATTATTGCTCACCGTCACTCTTTTCTTATACTTAGATCTAATTGACATATAACATTACATTAGTTTCAGGTGTACAACACAGTGACTTGATAGTCACTGTCATTCTTGAATGTGGAAGAGAATGGTTGTGGGGATGTCACAAACTTATACGTTATCACCAATAAGATGGCAACTGAGCTGCAGTACTATATTCTTAATTTTTTAAATACACATCAACTGATAAAAAAATAAAGATCATCTGCATTCTATTGAATAATACAATAAATAGTGTGAATAGTTTAAATCAATGGGGAAATGGGCTGACATCTCTAGCACTTTCAACAATAAAGATCAACCTAAAAAGTAAAAATATAAAAATGATATTTAATAGACTTTTGAAGGTATTATTGAGTGAAGCAATACAGGGCATTAATGACTCCATTTTTTGCATCAAAATAGTATCAAGAAAATACAAACTTTAGTGTCATTTTTAAGAAAGGGATATTGATCAAGAGACATTTTATGTTGCTTTGCTCATAACAGACCTATCGGCTATCTATTTTATAATCTTCAGCAAATTTTTATTTGTTTTACTTCTGTAGTACAATCCTATATAATAAAAGGATAATATGCAAATCAACAGAATGGTGGAATGACCGGTTGCTATGATGTACACTGACCATCAGGGAACAAACGCTCAATGCAGGAGCTGCTCCCTGGTGGACAGTGTTCTCCCACAGGGGGAGTGCCACTCAGCCACAAGCCAGGCTCATGGCTGGCAAGTGCAGTGGCGATGGCAGGAGCCTCTCCTGCCTCCACAGCATCCCTAAGGATGTCCAACTGCGCTTAAGCTGCAGGGAGTGGGCTTAAGCTGTCAGTCGGACATCTCCTGAGCTACAATCCTATATAATAAAAGGATAATATGCAAATCAACAGAATGGTGGAATGACCGGTTGCTATGATGTACACTGACCATCAGGGAACAAACGCTCAATGCAGGAGCTGCTCCCTGGTGGACAGTGTTCTCCCACAGGGGGAGTGCCACTCAGCCACAAGCCAGGCTCATGGCTGGCAAGCGCAGTAGTGATGCCAGGAGCCTCTCCTGCCTCCGCAGCATCGCTAAGGATGTCCGACTGCACTTAAGCCGCAGGGAGTGGGCTTAAGCCATCAGTCGGACATCTCCTGAGCGCTCCTGACTGCTAAAGGGCACAGGCCAGGCTGAGGGGAATCCCCCCAACTCCCAGCACATGAATGTTGTGCACCTGGCCTCTAGTTCTGCTATAATCGACAATCTCTTCTTATAAAGGACCCTGGGTGCTCCTTCCTCTCTCCGTTTTTTAAGTTATTTTGTGAAATATAAGTCAGATTTGTAGTTGCAGATTATTTTATAGTTTGTCTTAATTAACAAATCAATTGGCCTCATTATAGGAAATCTGTATATACTTTCTTTACCTAATTAAAATACTTCCCTTTGCTTCTTTGTCCCCTCAACTTTTATGAGAAAATATTTCAATTGTGAAAATTATCTTACAAATGAACGAATTTTATAGGATTTAATGGTCATGGTACTATTGATACAAACTTGTCAAATGTGTTAAATGTCTAAAGGCAAAATTTAGCATGAATGACTTTCCTCTTTATAACCTCGATTTTAAATGCATACATTTAATTGTGTGTGAAAATAATTTTAAGGACAATTAGCCACCTGCCCATCATTTTAGAGCAAGCAAGGCTCACTGAACCTGCAATTATCCAATTACACAAACAATTATATTGCTTGCAATTGTCAACAGAAAAATAAATTCAGGCAAAATTCTTCTTTTTTAAATATGTTTGTTGATTTCAAAAAAGAAGGGAGAGGGAGAGATAGAAACATCAATGATGAGAGAGAATCTGATCGGTACGCCCCACACTGGGGATGGAGCCTGCAACCCACATGTGCCCTTAAATGCATACATTTAATTGTGTGTGAAAATAATTTTAAGGACAATTAGCCACCTGCCCATCATTTTAGAGCAAGCAAGGCTCACTGAACCTGCAATTATCCAATTACACAAACAATTATATTGCTTGCAATTGTCAACAGAAAAATAAATTCAGGCAAAATTCTTCTTTTTTAAATATGTTTGTTGATTTCAAAAAAGAAGGGAGAGGGAGAGATAGAAACATCAATGATGAGAGAGAATCTGATCGGTACGCCCCACACTGGGGATGGAGCCTGCAACCCAGGCATGTGCCCTGATGGGAATTGAACTGTGACCTCTGGTTCATAGGTCCATGCTCAACTACTCACCCACACCGGCTGGGCCAGGCAGATTTCTTTGTACTGAAGGAGTGATATGTCAATGGCTTGTTTGTAGTCTGGGATGTAGCATGAGGTGTTTTTTGTTTGTTTGTTGTTTTTTTACAGTCATGCCCTTCTAAAATAATCATCAGTCTTGTTACCATAGTTTTCTCCTAAATTGCATATATAATGAGTTTTGGTGTTACTCTTTTTCTCTTTTGTTGTCTTTTAGAGTGGAAGTTTGTCCTCAAATTCTAATTATGGGGTCTAAAGATGCTATGTGTAAAATATTTCATTTTTTCCGTTGATTTATAAGTATATGATAACAGTTTCTTGATTTAAGGGATCTTAAAGGGATATATATATTATATATATATATATATACATATTTCTTATTGAATATATTAGATGTGAAATTAAAGTTATCTATATACATTGTGAAAGGATCCCCTCATTGAGTTAATTAACACATCCATCACTTCACATATTTACCTTTTTTTGCAAGAACATTTAAATTCTTCTCTCTCAGCAAATTTTTTTCTTTATTTTATTTCCCCCATTAACATTTATATACCTCTTCCACTTCAATCCACCTCCCTCCCCCCTGCAATCACCACATTGTTGTCCATGTCCATGAACAAAAATGAAGAAAGTAAAAAACAACTCAAGAACTCAGCAAATTTTACTTATACAATACAGTGTTATCATCAATAGTTACCATGTTATGCACGAGATCCTCAGAACTCGCTTAGCTGATCACTGAAAGTTTGTGCCCTTCCCCAACGCCTCCCGTTCTCCTCCCTGCAGGGTCTGTCTTTCTCTGTCTGGTTTATTTCAGGTACCTCAGTGCCCTCCCAGATGTATGACTGCTGGATCAACTAGTAGTTCTATTTTTAATTGCTTGAAGAGCCTCCATACCGTTTTTCCTAATGGCTGCACCAATTTACATTTGTATCAACAGTGCACAAGGGTTCCCTTCTCTCCACATCCTTGTCAGCATTTACCATCTCTTGTCTTTTGGGTAATAGCCATTCTAACAGTCGTCAGTCTATCCAAGAAAGAATATAGTTCATATTTAGAGAGAGATTACTGACTGAAGTTCATCATTATTATTGATGTGTCTTTAAATGCTTGTCTATTTAAAGGTGCCACCAGAACACCATATTGGGTTGATAAATTTTAATATATTTGTTTTTAAACAAACATTCTGATGTTATATTAGCAAATGTCTATTTTTATATTTTGCTTAATTTAAAGTGTTAATTTCATTAGGGTGGAAGTAATGAGGAGAAGCTATATGTCAGCTTGGATGGATAGGTAAATAATTTGATAAATAGATTCAGTTTTCTTGGAAGTTTAGTTAGACTTAAAAGCAAAATGTGGTCTTTTCCATCATTGAATTGTAAAAAATAAATAAAGAGGGATAACCTCAAATTGAATATTCAGTATAGCAACTAGGAATTTTCTTTGGTTATGTACTATAATTACTCACATTTTCCTCTTGATTCTTCTTAGTATCATTTATTTAAGATGATGTAGTAAAGTTTCTTTAGTGGCTAAAATATAGGAAGTAAGTTTTATAGTCAAATATCTGAAAAAATGTTTTTCAGACTCTTCCAGGATATGACACGGAATCAAACAAGAATATATATAAATGTAAGACATACATAAATCAGCAAGACAAGCATTTTTCTTACCTCTTTTGTGTCAGCAACTACTATTTTATTATTCAAGTGTAGATCACTGCACATGAAACATCACATCCATGACAAGTCTTTGAAGCTTCAATATCACACCTGGGAAGAAAAGTAGTATTTCAATCATGGGGGTTGGGGGATGGGGAATAACACGAATTCTGTTACCAAACATTACATCATCAAAACCAGTAGCTAGAGATATAAGTATAGTCCTTGTACTTTACTTAAAACACTCATGAATATGACTTGCAGCCCACCTTTAAAATCCATTTTTCTTAATACAGTATAACATTAAAAATAATTAAATAACAAATTTTAAAATATTTTTCTGTATTTTTCTTAATATGTTATCTAAAAATATTACAGTCTTGATGACTCTATCTTTAGCTTCCCATTCTCTGAAAAATCAGCACATCCTGTCTTTATTTTTATTTTGTCCTCACAAGAGGACATGTTTATTGATTTTAGAGAGAGAAGGGAGAGTGGATTTACACGGTGGAAGAACTTCTGTTACCAAACATTACATCATCAAAACCAGTAGCTAGAGATATAAGTATAGTCCTTGTACTTTACTTAAAACACTCATGAATATGATTGCAGCCCACCTTTAAAATCCATTTTTCTTAATACAGTATAACATTAAAAATAATCAATTAAATAACAAATTTTGAAATATTTTTTCTGTATTTTTCTTAATATTCTATCTAAAAATCTTACACTCTTGATGACTCTATCTTCAGCTTCCCATTCTCTGAAAAATCAGCACATCCTGTCTTTATTTTTATTTTTTCCTCACAAGAGGACATGCTTATTGATTTTAGAGATAGAAGGGAGAGTGGATTTACAGGATGGAAGATAACACCCAGGCATGTGCCCTGATGGGAATTGAACTGTGACCTCTGGTTCATAGGTCCATGCTCAACTACTCACCCACACCGGCTGGGCCAGGCAGATTTCTTTGTACTGAAGGAGTGATATGTCAATGGCTTGTTTGTAGTCTGGGATGTAGCATGAGGTGTTTTTTGTTTGTTTGTTGTTTTTTTACAGTCATGCCCTTCTAAAATAATCATCAGTCTTGTTACCATAGTTTTCTCCTAAATTGCATGTATAATGAGTTTTGGTGTTACTCTTTTTCTCTTTTGTTGTCTTTTAGAGTGGAAGTTTGTCCTCAAATTCTAATTATGGGGTCTAAAGATGCTATGTGTAAAATATTTCATTTTTTCCGTTGATTTATAAGTATATGATAACAGTTTCTTGATTTAAGGGATCTTAAA
>NW_005353618.1:198179-215356 GCF_000412655.1 Myotis brandtii | reverse complement strand
TAATTTCGTTAGGGTGGAAGAAAGTAATGAGGAGAAGCTATATGTCAGCTTGGATGGATACGTAAATAATTTGATCAATAGATTCAGTTTTCTTGGAAGTTTAGTTAGACTTAAAAGCAAAATGTGGTCTTTTCCATCATTGAATTGTAAAAAATAAATAAAGAGGGATAACCTCAAATTGAATATTCAGTATAGCAACTAGGAATTTTCTTTGGTTATGTACTATAATTACTCACATTTTCCTCTTGATTCTTCTTAGTATCATTTATTTAAGATGATGTAGTAAAGTTTCTTTAGTGGCTAAAATATAGGAAGTAAGTTTTATAGTCAAATATCTGAAAAAATGTTTTTCAGACTCTTCCAGGATATGACACGGAATCAAACAAGAATATATATAAATGTAAGACATACATAAATCAGCAAGACAAGCATTTTTCTTACCTCTTTTGTGTCAGCAACTACTATTTTATTATTCAAGTGTAGATCACTGCACATGAAACATCACATCAATGACAAGTCTTTGAAGCTTCAATATCACACCTGGGAAGAAAGTAGTATTTCAATCATGGAGGTTGGGGGATGGGGAATAACACTACTTCTGTTACCAAACATTACATCATCAAAACCAGTAGCTAGAGATATAAGTATAGTCCTTGTACTTTACTTAAAACACTCATGAATATGATTGCAGCCCACCTTTAAAATCCATTTTTCTTAATACAGTATAACATTAAAAATAATTAAATAACAAATTTTAAAATATTTTTCTGTATTTTTCTTAATATGTTATCTAAAAATATTACAGTCTTGATGACTCTATCTTTAGCTTCCCATTCTCTGAAAAATCAGCACATCCTGTCTTTATTTTTATTTTTTCCTCACAAGAGGACATGCTTATTGATTTTAGAGATAGAAGGGAGAGTGGATTTACAGGATGGAAGATAACTAACTAATAACCTGAGATGTCTTTCATCTCACTCTCCCATGTAGTACATACCTGTCTTTCCATTCTCCATCACACACAAAAAACATGAAATAAGAAAAGGGAGAATGTTAGTGGGTGTGTTTTGATGGGCAAGTGAGTTATGGACTTCATTTATAAGACAGTTTAGGCAAGGTACATAGACATTAAGGTCCGTGTACCAACTCACTCCTGATTGGCTGGTGGGTGTCGCAAAGGCACGGTCAATTTGCATCTTTCTCTTTTATTAGTGTAGATAGGATTATGAGCAGGTTTATTTCCACTTAGAACTTTGCCTTGGTAATCAACATTAAGCTTTACATGCTGAAAATGGAAATGTACTGCCTTTTATCAGTTAAAATAGTGGGTGTGGTAGAATAAAAGGGTTCTACAGGAGAATGTTAGTGGGTGTGTTTTGATGGGCAAGTGAGGTATGGACTTCATTTATAAGACAGTTTAGGCAAGGTGTATAGACATTAAGGTCCGTGATAGCTTTACATGCTGAAAATGGAAATGTACTGCATTTTATCAGGTAAAATAGTGGGTGTGGTAGAACAAAAGGGTTCTACGTTAGCTGAGGATAATGTGAAGCAACAGAATCGCAAACATCAAGAATCATTTCGTTCAGTATTTGTGCTCCCTCAATTCATGGACCGTTGCCAGTTTTGTACCCTAAACTTTATCTCTTATGTATCTCCATAAAAAAAAAGTCTAGGGGCACTTTAGGATAAATTTTCTTTGTTCAAAGCTTAGTCTAGCTTCACCCATTATTTCAAATCAGTTAAACCTGAAAAGAAGTGAAACTTGAGTTATCAGCTGTTAACATGTGTATATTTTTTGAGAGACACCTTATATTTGTATACATGGCGGGGGATTGGGATTACCTATATATATAAAAGGCTAACTGACTGTCCAACCGGCTGATAGCTATGATGTGCACTGACCACCAGGGGCGGGTGCTCAACGCAGGAGTTGCTGAGCTGTAGTCACGTGGCAGCGGTGGTTCTCAGGTGACGCACCCCAGAACCAGGAGCCTGATTCCTCACAATTCCTCTCACACTCTGGGACTTGAGTTATCAGCTGTTAACATGTGTATATTTTTTGGGAGACACCTTATATTTGTATACATGGGGGGGGGACAGCCCAATTCCTCGCAATTCCTCTCACACTCTGGGACCCCTTGAGGGATGTCGGAGAGCTGGTTTAGGCCTGATTCCTGCAGGCCAGGCTGAGGGACCCCACATGCCAGAAGAAACCTGCTCACTCCACAGACGCCCCTCAAGCCGCAGCGCCAGCCCAGGTGTGGCCAGCTGGGGAGGGACCATGGGTGGTTGGCTTCAGGGTGTGTCTGGCCCATCTTGCCCAGTCCCACTCTGCTGGCCACCACCTGGGACCACCTGCATTAGTCCCTGCACCAGAGGGACTAATTAATTTCCTTTCAATGTGCACGAATCTGTGCACTGTGCTACTAGTTGGAAATAATTGTTTTAAGAGTGAAGACACAGAAAACTGACATATGGGAATGTCAAAGAAATTATTATTTTTTTAATACTCACCAGAGAATATGATTTTTTAAATTTATTCTAGAGGGGGAGAGAGAGAAACATCAATGTGAGAGAGAAACATTGATCAGTTGCCTTCCAATTAGTTGCCTCCAGTATACATACAGCTTGACAGGGGATCAAACCCACAATCTGGGTATGTGCCATGGCCAGGAATTGAACCCGTGATCTTTTGGTGTATGGAATGGCACTCCAACCACTGGTCCACATTGGCCAGGGCTAAAGAAATTTTTTATAAACCTTCTTAGTTTGTTATTTTAGTATGTTGGGATATATTCAAATTAAGCCTAGGAAAATTATTATTTACTAGAGGCCTGATGCACTAAAGTAATGAGGAGAAGCTATATGTCAGCTTGGATGGATAGGTAAATAATTTGATAAATAGATTCAGTTTTCTTGGAAGTTTAGTTAGACTTAAAAGCAAAATGTGGTCTTTTCCATCATTGAATTGTAAAAAATAAATAAAGAGGGATAACCTCAAATTGAATATTCAGTATAGCAACTAGGAATTTTCTTTGGTTATGTACTATAATTACTCACATTTTCCTCTTGATTCTTCTTAGTATCATTTATTTAAGATGATGTAGTAAAGTTTCTTTAGTGGCTAAAATATAGGAAGTAAGTTTTATAGTCAAATATCTGAAAAAATGTTTTTCAGACTCTTCCAGGATATGACACGGAATCAAACAAGAATATATATAAATGTAAGACATACATAAATCAGCAAGACAAGCATTTTTCTTACCTCTTTTGTGTCAGCAACTACTATTTTATTATTCAAGTGTAGATCACTGCACATGAAACATCACATCAATGACAAGTCTTTGAAGCTTCAATATCACACCTGGGAAGAAAGTAGTATTTCAATCATGGAGGTTGGGGGATGGGGAATAACACTACTTCTGTTACCAAACATTACATCATCAAAACCAGTAGCTAGAGATATAAGTATAGTCCTTGTACTTTACTTAAAACACTCATGAATATGATTGCAGCCCACCTTTAAAATCCATTTTTCTTAATACAGTATAACATTAAAAATAATCAATTAAATAACAAATTTTGAAATATTTTTTCTGTATTTTTCTTAATATTCTATCTAAAAATCTTACACTCTTGATGACTCTATCTTCAGCTTCCCATTCTCTGAAAAATCAGCACATCCTGTCTTTATTTTTATTTTTTCCTCACAAGAGGACATGCTTATTGATTTTAGAGATAGAAGGGAGAGTGGATTTACAGGATGGAAGATAACTAACTAATAACCTGAGATGTCTTTCATCTCACTCTCCCATGTAGTACATACCTGTCTTTCCATTCTCCATCACACACAAAAAACATGAAATAAGAAAAGGGAGAATGTTAGTGGGTGTGTTTTGATGGGCAAGTGAGGTATGGACTTCATTTATAAGACAGTTTAGGCAAGGTACATAGACATTAAGGTCCGTGTACCAACTCACTCCTGATTGGCTGGTGGGTGTCGCAAAGGCACGGTCAATTTGCATCTTTCTCTTTTATTAGTGTAGATAGGATTATGAGCAGGTTTATTTCCACTTAGAACTTTGCCTTGGTAATCAACATTAAGCTTTACATGCTGAAAATGGAAATGTACTGCATTTTATCAGGTAAAATAGTGGGTGTGGTAGAACAAAAGGGTTCTACGTTAGCTGAGGATAATGTGAAGCAACAGAATCGCAAACATCAAGAATCATTTCGTTCAGTATTTGTGCTCCCTCAATTCATGGACTGTTGCCAGTTTTGTACCCTAAACTGTATCTCTTATGTATCTCCATAAAAAAAAAGTCTAGGGGCACTTTAGGATAAATTTTCTTTGTTTAAAGCTTAGTCTAGCTTCACCCATTATTTCAAATCAGTTAAATGTGAAAAAGAGTGTAAATTAAGTGAGTTACTAGCTGTTAAAGTGTGTATACATTTTTTGGGGACACAATTTTTTGAGACACCTTGCGTCCCCAAAATATGTATATAAATCTTAAATAATTATAAAGGCAGTGTATGTACTTCAAGTGCTTTTTCAAACTTCCAGTAGCATTTTAGAATGAATTTCCTTTTGTTCAAGGCTTAGTCTGGCTGAAAAGAAAGAAATATCAATTGAACTGTATCAGCTGTCCAAGTGTAGGTACATGTTTTGGGGACACCCTGTATTTATAACACATAAATGCATGCATCTCTATGTCTAAAAGGAGAGATTCTAGCTCCTACTTTGCTTTCCAGGTCTCTTCTCTCTGCTTTTTAAAGCCCCGTTAATAATCAGATCACGAAGGAGAAGAGCTTTAGGTCCATATCGGAGGCAAATTCTTTGCAAGAGGTCACATTCTTTCTGGAGTGCGGGTAGAGGGGGAGAGAGAGAAACATCAATGTGAGAGAGAAACATTGATCAGTTGCCTTCCAATTAGTTGCCTCCAGTATACATACAGCTTGACAGGGGATCAAACCCACAATCTGGGTATCTGCCATGGCCAGGAATTGAACCCATGATCTTTTGGTGTATGGAATGGCACTCCAACCACTGGTCCACATTGGCCAGGGCTAAAGAAATTTTTTATAAACCTTCTTAGTTTGCTATTTTAGTATGTTGGGATATATTCAAATTAAGCCTAGGAAAATTATTATTTACTAGAGGCCTGATGCACTAAGACTCGTGCAAGAATGGGCCTTCCTTTCCCTGGCTGCCAGCATCACCTTCACTCCGGCCAGAACTGCCTTTTCGCCTTCCCACACTGCCCAGAGGCCTGAAGTGGCTGGGATGGTGCCGTATGCCTGCATTGTCACCATGGCAACATCGCAAACATCCTGCCCCTCCCCTGGCTGCTCGGTGCCTATGTATGCAAATTAACCCACCATCTTTGTTGGGTTAATTTGAAAACTCAATCCTGATTGGCTGGTGGGTGTTGCAAAGGTATGGTCAATTTGCATCTTTCTCTTTTATTCGTGTAGATAGGATTATGAGCAGGTTTATTTCCACTTAGAACTTTGCCTTGGTAATCACCATTAAAATTTATTTCATGATTAAAATGTATTCAGAAAAAGCTTTTAATACAAAGGCATTTATCAGCCCCAATGTTAAGTAACATTGTTTTTGTGTAAATCTTTATGACAAATTTATAAATAGGGTGAATATAAGCAAGCACAATTTGAGCCACAGATAAAATCACTCTTTATGAGAAGTTGGTTAAAAAAAAAAGAACCTGTGCAATATTTTTCTTCCTTTTTCTATTCCTGAATTTATTTTCTCAATATTCTTACTTTATACTTTGTTCCATTAATGTTACTTATGAGAGAATCTTGACATTTCTAGTTTGGATGAGTTTATATGATGCAAACTTATTAAAAGTAGGCTAAAGACTTGTACTGAAATTTCATTTTTCTATTAAGAGAGTCATTTTATCTAAATTATTTCTATGTATAGAAAGTCAGCCACAGTTGTTAAAGATGAGGGAAGGAAAACTGTTATAGTACCATATGTGTGATATATTTATCATAAATATAATATGTTTATATGTAATTTATTATGTATTATACATTATATTTAGGACATTTTGATATGATATACATCATATCAAATACATATAAAATATTGGAGCTCCAAATTCCTTGAATCTAGTCCAGATTTCTCAATCTGTGGATACTAGAGAAGACTTAGTAGATAAATGGGTTTGGCACATGTTTCGATTACTATTTCTAGAAATGGAAAGCAACACTTAAAATTATAACTATAAATAATAAGAGTGTATTGGTAGTTATTGAATACTTTACTTATACAGTTGGTATAGTCATCAGCTGAAACTCACTAAGAGCTTTGGTGGTTTTGACCAAAATAGAGATTTGAAGTATTTTTATTTATAGACATCTGTTGTTTCTCAGAGGCATTGTTAAAGACAGGAATCTTAAAAAATACTAAACTGAGGAGTAAAAGGTTTAGACTTCTGCTTTCCATTAGAATTTAATAATTTTTACTGAAGCAATACTATCTCTAAAGCAACTTTAAAAAATAGCAATGCCTCTGGCATTGGAAAATAATTGTTTTAAGTGGGAAGACACAGCTAATGGCATAGAACTTCCCAACCTGCCTTAAATACTCAGAACACTGGGCAATGTATGGAAAACAACTATTCTCAGACATTAGAACAAGAAGCAGGGCAGAATTGTGGTCTCTGAGAGAAGTAAACAAACCAGGGGCCTTAGTCATTATTCTGGCTTTTGCCCTGGAGAAAAAATTTGGATTCTGAAAAATGGAAAGGAACTCAAGAAGAAAATGGAAGTCTCTTTGCACTAAGAAGATAGAGAAACATTGATCAATTGTCTCCCATACATGCCCGAGAAACCTATGTGCTTAATGGGGAATTGAACCCACAACCTAAATATGTGTTTTGACCAGGAATTGGACCCATGACTTTCTGATGCACAGAAGGGTGCTCCAATCAACTGAGCCACCTGGCCAGGGCAGTTCTTTTTATCTCTTAAGACTGTTCATATGACTCAGACTCCAGTAGGTTTTTTCATACCCAGGGTAGGTCAGGGAATCTTGTCATAAACTCTTATTACATCTTTCTCCTTTTCAGATTATTGTCACAATTTTGATGACATATTTTAATGTCCTCTTAAATGTTCAGAATTGATCTCAGCACTAGGATATAAACTCTCACAGGAAAGATAATGTTTTATCACAATGTCCCAGGAAAATATGCCACTTGTGTAGTGTAGGTACTCAAAATATTCTTAATAGATGAATAAAAGGAAAACATTATTATAAAGTATAATTTTTTAAAAAATTATAATTATACCTTCATGTTTCAGTTCATATAATTGATAAATATGCAAGTTGCATTCAACTTTAAACTCCAAAACAATTGTGTAGCAGGTCTTCTATCCTTTTGTAGAGCCACTGGGAATTGCAATATTGTAGAATTTGGGACAGAGAAGCAATCAATTGTAAATCCTCAACTGAGGCAAGCATCCAATAGAGGATTGTTCCAACTGGTAGAATTCTGATGTGTTTGTTTATCTTCTTAATAACTTTAAACATACCATGTGAAGGTCTGTTGATTGTATTGATCATAGAGCATCCTGTGGAGTTTTGTGTTACTCCTTTCCAAATAATAGGCTCACCTTGAAAATGTAAAGGTCAAGACATGGTAAAGGTTAAAACTTCTTGATTGACACACATTTCTTTCTTTCATGAGATTATGGCCCCACTAAGTCATTTTCACTGATTTTCTCCTGCCAAAAGCTATAAACCTTGTCCAACAACCATAGAAATTGAATGAAAATAAGGAATAGAAATAAATCAAACCAAATCATAAGAGAATCGCCAAGGTAATCAGATTTCGACTGAAGGAATATTGCATCTTATGTTTGTTTTAAGAATTTTTCCACCAGACATTTATATTTTCTAACATACAAAGTACAATTATTAAACTGCCTTTTACACAGGGACATAGAATCATATTAAGACAAAAATGTATTTTAAACATTGATCATCTCAGTTAATTTTTCAAACAAGTTGTGGAGTATGATTGTGAGATAACTTTTAGACATCATTTGGAAGATTAAAAAAGGTTTCCATCATTTGTATTTTAACAAACCTAACTGGATATCTCCTTTGTTTATTTCCTGAGGCCAATATTAAGAATAAGTAAATAAATCAAGCATACATTAAACGTCATCATCATCAGAAACAACAGAACCTGATTTACATTGGAGATCCATGTAAGGCTGCAATACTGCTTTTTTTTGTTTGTTCTAGTATTTGTGCTTTTTTAAAATATATTTTTATTGATTTCAAAGAGAAAAGGAGATGGAGAGATAGAAATAGAAACACCAATGATGAGAAAGAATCATTGATCAGCTGCCTCCTGCACACCCCCTACTAGAGATCGAGCCCACAACCCGGGCATGTGCCCTGACCGGGAAACCGAACCATGGCTTCCTAGTTCATAGGTTGATGCTCAACCACTGAGCCACACCAGCTGGGCTAGTCTTTGGTTTTGCTTTTTAAGATTTAGTAAATGTTTATCCATTATGATTGTCATTCCAAATAAAATAACACATTTATATGACTGGGTTTCTGTGTTCAAAGCAGGCAGGACTGTGGCTCATTTCCAAAATAAACAGCCCCATGCAATGTGGGATTAGCAACAAAGGCTGATACAATGAAAAGCCTACATATGTAGAAAATAAGACCTAACGATTATTCTTAGATTGGTCTTTATGTTTACCAATATGATGGAATTATGTAATATAGGTTATGCAAAAATAAACTCAAGAGCATAATGGAAATTAATAAAACTCATTTTAATTACATGGAATTTAAAAATATTTAAGGAAAAAAAATTGAGGAATTTTAATAAAGAACCCATAAATCATGAGAAGTATATCATAAGTGATGTACTGCATTTGCACAGTTATATTCAATATTTTTTTTATCGCAATGTGTGAGCGATGTTCTATGCTAAGGGACAGATATCAATAATGTATGGTCTTCATCCCCAAGAAGCACATAATGTAATGATTTTGTGTCTGCTGAATTTATAGTTGCTCTCTGGGCAGTTTTCTCTTCCACGCAGTTTAGCCCACACCAGCTCGAATCGGAGGGCGAGTTAGCACCAGCAGCAAGTCAAGCAATTAGGACCCCAAGTAGTCTCTTGGCTGGTGGGGCTTCTTCTCAGAGCTGTAGGTTCATTAGAGTATTCAGCGAGGCAAGAACTCACCGTTCCCCTCCTCCCCCCAACAATATGCTGGCTGACCTTAAAGGAAGTATTAAAATAAATACCAGACCTTAAAGTTTTCATACTTATATTAAAAGTTAGTAGAAAAGAGCACATCTTACCATTGGGAAGGGATACATTTAAGTCTTATTATTTTACACTCATTACCATATACCTTTTAGCACACATATAGGACTTTTAGCCAATTAATAATAATAATAATTAATAATAAAAAGAGCTAACATTTTTGAGAGTCCAATATCTTTTAGGTACTTTGCAAATGACATTGCATTCGTTATGCTTAATCGTTTACAACAGACTATGGGTCCGACATCATTGTCTAAATTGAGAAATAAAACATGGTTTTCCGTAGGGTTAGAATCCAAGCCCTCTACTTTTTTCATATTGACCCACTGCCTCTTCGTGTAGGTTAGGTTCTTGCTTATACCCATTTGACATCCTTCCTTTGCTCTTTGGTTGTCCTAGAAATGTGGTTTGTAGAGAGAGGCAGGAGCAGCAGAGTGGGACATTTTCGTCCTGCCACGCCCATATATCCTGCTAAGCATTTCTAAGTTGTTAATAGCACTCATGCTGCCTGGTGACCTTAACTCCTGGGAAAAATGGCAAATAGCTACTCTAGGTTCGATTGGATTACGCTGAAATGTCGGTGGCTTAACAAGCAAAAGATACTTGCTTACTCACACTGTATGTCCGACATGGGTTGGTCATGGTGTGTGTGTCTGGGGGGGCAGTGTGTCAGCTTTCCACAGGCTGAGGGAAGTGTCAAACTTGCAGGCGCATCACCGGTACATCTGATCCACTAGATTGCTGTGGCAGGAGGAGGAACGCATGGGGAATCCGTGATGTTTTCTCTGCCCAGAACTGATGGATGTCACATTTCCTTATATTTCATTGGTCACAACTCCCTGTAGTTTTCTGAACCATCCTAACATGCAAGTGGCCTGAAAAGTACGGTCTTCCTTGTGACACAAAGAGAATGGGAACTCAATCTGTGGAACACTAGCTGTGTCTACCAGGTCATCTCAGAGATGGCTAGTGCAGTGGGTCCCAGCCTGGGAATCCCCAAGAGTCCATGTCAGCGAGGCCAGCAGGGGGAGACTTCGAGAGCAAGGGGCACAGGGTTTTGATGGAGGTGATGGAAGCCCACATGGGAAACTATGCAAATGGTACAGAGTGTACGCTTGCCTCCTCCCTGTCAGAAAACAATATCTCCGCCCCAAGCTGCAAATTGAAGAGAAAATGATCCGATTTACCACTTCTAAGGATAAACAAAGAGACCTATAAAACGGAAAGGACCTCAAACACAACCATTTGGTAGCATAGTATTTGATAATGGCTCATGGCTTTTATAATTGTTTCTCACTGTGCCTGGGAAAATCAGAGGAGTGGAAGGAGAAAACACAAAGGCAGCAGTCGGAGCAGACAGTGGCAGGCCCCCCACCGCGTGCCGGGAACTCCATTACCTTCTGTCATAGCAACTCCTCAATCAAAGGGAGACAGGGCTCTGAAGCAGGGAACGGAGGGAGATAAAGCGCACAGATTCCCCCAATTTCTAGCACAAACTACCATGAGGATGCAGCTGAAGAATAATAGAAAGGAGCAGTCATTTTCCTCCAATTTCTTTCTTAAATTCTAGCAAAAATTATATCCATTTATCGTGCTCTGTGAGATAGGCTATGTTCTCTGAATTATCAGAGATGCCTTTTTACAGTTATAAGGTACTTCAGGCCGCTTTTGCTGGTATTATAAAGACATTTGTAATATCAATCTCTTTGCAGAACATGGAGAGTGAGTTTGCTTTTCAAAAATATTCATATGAAGTTTGCTGATATGTTTTCACTTTAGCGTGTGTATTTATAAATGATAGGACTGATATGTTTCAAGAGAAAGAACTTGAGGATGAATGCTTTTCTATTTCTTGAATAAATGCCCTTTATCTGAAAATTCACATTTTGGTCAGCTGGATAGGGGCCTGTCTACCTCGGTCTTCACCAAGACAGTAGAGGAAACACCAGTTTTGAATTCGCCAAACATGTCAACGAATAATGAAGTAAAAATCAACGCAACATTTACCAAATGCACATGGAGCACAGAAACAATTTAATGCAATACATTAGTAAACACATTATGCTTTGTGAATCATAAGGTGGATTGAGGATTCAAGAATATTTTCAATTATAGCAATATTCTTCAACAGTGCTCAGAATCTATACATTAAACTAGTCTGTTCTGTACTGATGAGTTTACTCTGATTGAATGAATGAACTAAAATCCTACACTGAAAGGAATGCTTCCTTTATCATTTCTTTCTTTGCATCCATAATTGACCCAAACACTACTAGTAATCACTCATTTTAGTCTACGTGTTTTTTAATTGGATGACTGCCTTCAGATTGTGCCAATGTAAGAAGGAAAAACTTGAATACTATAAATTCAAATGGAAATGTCAACTAATAAATCTAATATCAGGAAAGCAGAATGATGAAGAAAAGGAGTTATCATTTTGAGCTGATTCGAACAGCATTTCAAATTAATTAATGTTTTATTAAGAAAAGGAGTCATCATTTTGAGCTGATTCGAACAGCATTTCAGATTAATTAATGTTTTATCAATTTAGCATTGTAACAATATTGTTAAGTTCTATGTAAGTGTATTACAGGCCTCACTATTAGGCTGGTGCATGAATTGCACTGCCAATTAACCCCTGATAAGTGCCCTAAACATAAAACTGATTCTGCTGCAAATTTATAAGAATAGCCTTTCAATTTAAAAGGTCTTTCCAATATTTTCAGAAAATATCCTAGAGGCAGGCCTTTACTGATTTTTCTAAATTTCTTATGAATAACCTTGTGTTATGAGAACAAATATTACTATACTCAAGGCCCAGTGTCATTGGGGATATTTATTTCTGTGTCTATAAAAAAAAAGAATGCTTTTTAGTTAAAACCAGTGACTGAAATGAATCAGGTTTTGTGAGGTTTTTAGGCATTACAGAGAGCTTGGTAATTGAATAGATCTGAAAAAAAAATCCTTTATTCAATAAGCTTTCAAGTAGTGTAGATAAAGCCATAAAGAAACCACAATATTGATAACTTGTTTAACCCTCCCTACTTCCTACCTTTTAGTGTGTGCTGTATCCTTGTTATCCAAGCGTGGGCCTGGAGAAATGGACAGGCTCAGTGAATTGCTTAAGGTCATTCAGTCAGGAGTTCAGAGCTGTGACTTATCTCCCGAGCCTGTACTTCTAGGCAGTGTTAAAGTGCCAGTTATATTTACAACTTGTTAATTTTACTCAATTCGATTCATTTTGTTTTCTCTCATCTGTGGATCTTTGGGGTTAAGATAACTTACATTTTAATATTTATGGTCTTACAACAATAAGTACACAAAAACATATCAGGACATGATTTCTATCGGGACCAGAATATACAAACCTGGTGACAGGAAGGATGTTAATCTGCTTGCCTAGCCATGAAGGCAGATGTCTGTGGTCTGGGATTTTTATGTTGCGGCCAAGACTGCCTTCCTCTTGATCACCCCGGGATGTGACGGAGGCGACAGGCCGCCGTGTCTGTGGTCTGCAAGTCTTTCCCAGCCTCCATTTTCCGTTTCAGTTTGTTAATCATGTAACTCAATCTCTCCCATTTCATCCCGGCCCTTCCCAATCTCCCCGGAGTTCATGTATTGACTCATCTCATGAGCTAACCAGTAGAGTTCGGCACATGTTACAAACTGCGAAGCTACGGAGTGTTTTAAGGGAATGACCATCTCTCTCTCTCTCTCTCTCTCTCTAAATTTAATCCGTGTCTCCATCCAGATGGAGCACAGAAACAATTTAATGCAATACATTAGTAAACACATTATGCTTTGTGAATCATAAGGTGGATTGAGGATTCAAGAATATTTTCAATTATAGCAATATTCTTCAACAGTGCTCAGAATCTATACATTAAACTAGTCTGTTCTGTACTGATGAGTTTACTCTGATTGAATGAATGAACTAAAATCCTACACTGAAAGGAATGCTTCCTTTATCATTTCTTTCTTTGCATCCATAATTGACCCAAACACTACTAGTAATCACTCATTTTAGTCTACGTGTTTTTTAATTGGATGACTGCCTTCAAATTGTGGCAATGTAAGAAGGAAAAACTTGAATACTATAAATTCACATGGAAATGTCAACTAATAAATCTAATATCAGGAAAGCAGAATGATCAAGAAAAGGAGTCATCATTTTGAGCTGATTCGAACAGCATTTCAGATTAATTAATGTTTTATCAATTTAGCATTGTAACAATATTGTTAAGTTCTATGTAAGTGTATTACAGGCCTCACTATTAGGCTGGTGCATGAATTGCACTGCCAATTAACCCCTGATAAGTGCCCTAAACATAAAACTGATTCTGCTGCAAATTTATAAGAATAGCCTTTCAATTTAAAAGGTCTTTCCAGTATTTTCAGAAAATATCCTAGAGGCAGGCCTTTACTGACTTTTCTAAATTTCTTATGAATAACCTTGTCTTATGAGAACAAATATTACTATGCTCAAGGCCCAGTGTCATTGGGGATATTTATTTCTGTGTCTATAAAAAAAAAAAAAGAATGCTTTTTAGTTAAAACCAGTGACTGAAATGAATCAGGTTTTATGAGGTTTTTAGGCATTACAGAGAGTTTGGTAATTGAATAGATCTGAAAAAAATTCCTTTATTCAGTAAGCTTTCAAGTAGTGTAGATAAAGCCATAAAGAAACCACAATATTGATAACTTGTTTAACCCTCCCTACTTCCTACCTTTTAGTGTGTGCTGTATCCTTGTTATCCAAGCGTGGGCCTGGAGAAATGGACAGGCTCAGTGAATTGCTTAAGGTCATTCAGTCAGGAGTTCAGAGCTGTGACTTATCTCCCGAGCCTGTACTTCTAGGCAGTGTTAAAGTGCCAGTTATATTTACAACTTGTTAATTTTACTCAATTCGGTCATTCAGTCAGGAGTTCAGAGCTGTGACTTATCTCCGGGAGCCTGGCTCCAGAGCCTGTACTTCTAGGCAGTGTTAAAGTGTCAGTTATATTTACAACTTGTTAATTTTACTCAATTCAATTCATTTTGTTTTCTCTCATCTGTGGATCTTTGGGGTTAAGATAACTTACATTTTAATATTTATGGTCCTACAACAATAAGTACACAAAAACATATCAGGACATGATTTCTATCGGGACCAGGATATACAAACCTGGTGACAGGAAGGATGTTAATCTGCTTGCCTAGCCATGAAGGCAGATGTCTGTGGTCTGGGATTTTTATGTTGCGACCAAGACTGCTTTCCTCTTGATCACCCTGGGATGTGACGGAGGTGACAGACCGCCGTGTCTGTGGTCTGCAAGTCTTTCCCAGCCTCCTTTTTCCGTTTCAGTTTGTTAAGCATGTAACTCAGTCTCTCCCATTTCACCCCGGCCCTTCCCAATCTCCCCGGAGTTCATGTACTGACTCATCTCATGAGCTAACCAGTAGAGTTCGGCACATGTTACAAACTGCGAAGCTACGGAGTGTTTTAAGGGAATGACCATCTCTCTCTCTCTCTCTCTCTCTCTAAATTTAATCCGTGTCTCCATCCAGATGGTGTTCATAGTGTCTTCTTCTTAAAAAAATAATAATTGTTGTTCTACTGGTGGAGAATCATTTCTAACACTGCATACAAGCACATACAATATATACATTTGTTGGGAAAAAAAATCAAACTAGATATGTGAAAACCAGGTATGTTGCTTAGAAAAATAATGGCATATAGTAAGCAATAATTAAATATCAGCAATAGTGCTATTGTTGGTGTTATTGTTATAATAATAATGATATTATTATTATTATTACTATTATTATTAATTTTATGATCTCAGTTATCCTGTTAACACGACAAGGCCTATCGGATTCACTTAGGCCAGTGATGGCGAACCTATGACAGGCGTGTCAGAGGTGACACGCGAACTCATTTTTTGGGTCGATTTTTCTTTGTTAAATGGCATTTAAATATATAAAATAAATATCAAAAATATGTCTTTGTTTTACTATGGTTGCAAATATCAAAAAATTTCTATATGTGACACGGCACCAGAGTTAAGTTAGGGTTTTTCAAAATGCTGACACGCCGAGCTCAAAAGTTTCGCCATCACTGACTTAGGCAATCATTACACAAGGTAACACCGGAGTGAAATGATCTGGTTTGGGGAGGTCAGCTCTTTGTAACTAACTTTATAAACTTTATTTCATACATAATGACCAGTGTGAACCAATGTAAAGGTCAGTATTCTTCTCACTTGGCGTAAAAACTTCACACCTGGTTTGAAACTGCAACCCTAGGGCTCCAACTGAAATGAGGTTGGCTACTGCAACACGTTTCTAGTGAAAAGGAACGCAAAGTCACACATTTGTCCAGGAGGTTTGCCAAAACAAAGCGAATGAGAGAGAGACTTTGATTTTATTTCATTTGTCTGCTACTTTTTTCCCTTCTATCTCTTCCTAGGAGTTTGAGGGAACTCGGGAAAAGTAATGAGAATATAAATATGAGACTCATCTGAATCTTTCAAATATAATATGGAAGGACTGTCAAACCTCTTCTTTGGTAAAGTTCATTCACTTTACTTAGAACCACTATTAAGAAGTGAGCTGAAGGCGGAAATGCAGATGTGATTAACTTGTTTTGAATATATTTCAATTTAAGTGATTTTTACTGTAATTAAAACTAGTAAGTCCCAACCAAAAACATCTTTTCTTAAAAGTAAGTGAAGACAAATATGCATGAGGAAAAAATTAAAACTTTAAAAAGTTGAAATTCCATTCTCTAATGAACTGCTTGTTTTAAGTGCACAGAGCTATAGATCATTGATTATCTAAAATTCTATGTATTCTTTTATACATTGGAAATTCTTTTTCTGCTTCTTTTTCCAAATATGCTTTCTAATCTTCCTTCTTAAGTCCACTACCATGTCCAATTTTACATCTCAATGAACGCTGACATAATTAATTAGCTGCTTAGCTGCGTCTTTCCCCTGCATTCCCTACTTGGCTCGATTTACTCAGATTCACCAACTGTTCTTCCCAGTTCACTGGTTCAGTGAAGAGCGTCCTTCTTTCTTCCTCAAGTTCGCAACGAATCAGAAAAGAATACAAAAACATAAAGCACGTTGGCGAACGAAATATCGATATACTGATAAAGACAATGTTGGGAAAACGAGTCAATATTAGAGTGAAATGTGCCTGCCACCTGAACGCAAGAATCGGACACCTAGACAGACCAGTGCGAGATGGTGCGGCCCACGGAGGAGCAGCCTCACCCCGGGGGACCGAGGAGGATAACGTTGGTCCTAGTGCCCAGAGTGAAAAGAGAAGAAGTGAGCCTATGTGAGATGTTCTCTCAGGTTCACACTCAGATAAACTCCTGCGGCAAAGGCGGGGAGGGGCAGGAGGAGTGGGGCAGGAGGGGCTGCCTCACACAGGAGAGACCATGAGAGTGAGGAACAATATTCCCACTGACGATTCTTTGTGTGATGTTACTGCCATGTAATAATCTATAATGGACCATTTTGGCTTTTTACTAGTATATCAAGCCCTAAATTCTCTGCATGGGATGATAGCTTATAAACATTCCCTCCTTTTGACAATACCCTTCCCCAGTTCCTCCTTATTCTCCCATTATTTTTGATGACGAAAGGCCTCCTTTTCGCTCACATATCCCTAATCACTTTATTTATGAAGTCCCTTTCTCATTCTACCTATGAATCATAATTCATAATCCATCTGAAGCCCTATAATATTTTCCAAATAGGGATCTTACTCTATTAAACCTCTCTCTCTCATTTTTTTTCTTTCACTTAAGTTCTTTTATTACTTCAACTCTGGGTAGTCAAGTTTTGTCTT
>NW_005353618.1:190249-197812 GCF_000412655.1 Myotis brandtii | reverse complement strand
AGTAGCACCTAATATATAATTGACATGGCATATGTATCTATCTATAAAGTCCCATTAAACTAGTAAATAAAATAAAATATTAAATATTGTTCACATGCTCAAAGTGTTCACCATGTTGGTGATTTTATTAGTGGACTTTATGAAAATTTAAAGTAGAACATTTGTAATGGAATGAAAAATATAATAAGTGATGTATACTGAACTAAATCCTACATTTCTGTAGCATTTCTCATCGTCAATTGAACATCCATTATGTGTAAGGCAGACACTGGAGACACAATTACGGGTGGAGGGCTGGAAGGGGAATGATCATTTCTAGGTGGTTAAGTCAAGCAGAGTCTGTCCGATTCAGAACTGGTGCTCTTCTTTCCTGTGAATGTTTCAGGAAGAGGGCAGTTTTGTGGCAGGGAGTTGAAGAAAAGTTTGTCCTTCCTCCCATGAATGATTTCCAGATGACAGATCATGGGCAGGGATGTAGGAAAACCCTCCGGGGAGTGTGGGGGATTGGTTGTGGAGTAAGAGAACCAACAGCCGCCTGTCCCTGCGGGTTTTCTGAGTGACAGATCCCACAAACATGCCTATTCCAGTTGTGTCCTGAGGAGAAGGATGGAGAAGGATGGAGAAGGATAGAGGAGCATGGAGCAGGATGGAGAAGAAGGATGGAGAATAATGGAGAAGGATGGAAGAGGATGGAGAAGAAGAATGGAGAAGGATGAAGAATGGATTCCCAGTTCACTGGTTCAGTGAAGAGCGTCCTTCTTTCTTCCTCAAGTTCGCAACGAATCAGAAAAGAATACAAAAACATAAAGCACGTTGGCGAACGAAATATCGATATACTGATAAAGACAATGTTGGGAAAACGAGTCAATATTAGAGTGAAATGTGCCTGCCACCTGAACGCAAGAATCGGACATCTTCGCCAGCCTAGACAGACCAGTGCGAGATGGTGCGGCCCACGGAGGAGCAGCCTCACCCCGGGGGACCGAGGAGGATAACGTTGGTCCTAGTGCCCAGAGTGAAAAGAGAAGAAGTGAGCCTATGTGAACACATGTCATTGCTGACCACGCTGTTTTTCATAGTAACTTTAAGGTAAGCTAGAATGGGGCCGAGTTTATAAGACATTTAAGGAGTTATCCTAAGAACGTATAGGCAAGGCCAATAAAAGGAGGTGTACTAGTTGCCCTGGCATGTTTGCACCGAGGAGGATAACGTTGGTCCTAGTGCCCAGAGTGAAAAGGAGAAGAAGTGAGCCTATGTGAGATGTTCTCTCAGGTTCACACTCAGATAAACTCCTGCGGCAAAGGCGGGGAGGGGCAGGAGGAGTGGGGCAGGAGGGGCTGCCTCACACAGGAGAGACCATGAGAGTGAGGAACAATATTCCCACTGACGATTCTTTGTGTGATGTTACTGCCATGTAATAATCTATAATGGACCATTTTGGCTTTTTACTAGTATATCAAGCCCTAAATTCTCTGCATGGAACGATAGCTTATAAACATTCCCTCCTTTTGACAACACCCTTCCACAATTCCTCCTTATTCTCCCATTGTTTTTTATGACGAAAGGCCTCCTTTTCGCTCACATATCCCTAATCACTTTATTTATGAAGTCCCTTACTCATTCTACCTATGAATCATAATTCATAATCCATCTGAAGCCCTATAATATTTTCCAAATAGGGATCTTACTCTATTAAACCTCTCTCTCTCATTTTTTTCTTTCACTTAAGTTCTTTTATTACTTCAACTCTGGGTAGTCAAGTTTTGTCTTCTTTATCAAACAGGCCCTAAGGTCACTGCTCATAGAATATACTAGTAGCACCTAATATATAATTGACATGGCATATCTATCTATTTGTAAAGTCCCATTAAACTAGTAAATGAATTAAAATATTAAATATTGTTCACATGCTCAAAGTATTCACCATGTTGGTGATTCTATGAAAATTTAAAGTAGAATACTTGTAATGGAATGAAAAATATAAGTGATGTATACTGAACTGAATCCTACATTTCTCATCATCAGATTGAACATCCATTATGTGTAAGGCAGACACTGGAGACACAATTACGGGTGGAGGGCTGGGAGGGGAATGATCATTTCTAGGTGGTTAAGTCGAGCAGAGTCTGTCCGATTCAGAACTGGTGCTCTGCTTTCCTGGCAAAGTTTCAGGAAGAGGGCAGTTTTGTGGCAGGGAGTTGAAGAAAAGTTTCTCTTTCCTCCCACGAATGATTTCCAGATGACAGATTGGGGTCAGGGATGTAGGAAAACCCTCTGGGGAGTGTGGGGGATTGGTTGTGGAGTAAGAGAACCAACAGCCACCTGTCCCTGGGGGTTTTCTGAGTGACAGGTCCTGCAAACATGCCTATTCCAGTTGTGTCCTGAAGAGAAGGATGGAGAAGGATAGAGAAGGATGGAGAAGAAGGGTGGAGAAGGATGGAGGAGGATGGAGAAGGATGGAGGAGAATGGAGAAGAATGGAGGAGGATGAAGGAGAAGGATGGAGGAGGATGGAGAAGGATGGAGAAGTGGCTCGGTGGGACAGTGAGGGGAGGCTGGGAATGCTCAGCAAACAGTGCTGCGGTGCGGGAAGAGGACTCCGATCTGTAGCATTTGTTAAAACTCCCTCCGCATAAATATTCCCACCATGCCTGAGTTCAAGCTCCCAGCATGAAGTCCCTGAGCAGGGAGAAGGGAGAGTTGTACAAAACTGGTCCCTGGAAACTGGTGTGAGCGGCTCCATCACTCACTGGCGGGATGATTTCATGTGGCCCAATTTCTGAGCTCCTTATCCTATATAATAAAAGCCTAATATGCAAATTGACCAAATGGCAGAACTACTGGCGGAATGACCGGTCACTGTGATGCGCACTGACCACCAGGGGGCAGACACTCAATGCAGGAGCTACCCCCTGGCAGTTAGTGGGCTCAGCCAGAAGCTGGGCTCACGGCTGGCGAGAGCAGCGGTGGTGGCGGGAGCTTCTCCCGCTTCCACGGCAGTTCTAAGGAGCAGTGAGCCAAGTGGTAAGGAGCAAGGGGTCCCGGACTGTGAGAGGGTGCAGGCTGGGCTGAGGGACCCTGCCCCCTGCCCTCCCAGTGCAAAAATATTGTGCACCGGGCCTCTAGTGTGCTAATAAACCTCATGTTTAAACCTCCCAAAATCTACATGCCCATATGCCTATTCCTTCTTCCCACACTTCCTAACAGTGTGGAAATACAAACACGTGAATCCTGTTAACAGTAGCAATCGAACTGATATACAGGGAGACAAACATGTTTGAATAAAGAAGAAAGATCGGGATCCTTCCTCCCACCCTCCCAGTGCACAAATATTGTGCACTGGGCCTCTAGTGTGCTAACAAACCTCGTGTTTAAACCTCCCAAGATCTACATGACCATATGCCTATTCCTTCTTCCCACACTTCCTAACATCATGGAAATACAAACATGTGAACCCTGTTAACAGTAGAAATCGAACTGATATACAGGGAGACAAACATGTCTGAATAAAGAAGAAAGATCAACCAAAAAAACGAGTTCGCGTGTCACCTCTGACACGCGCCTGTGTCATAGGTTCGCCATCACTGTACCAGTAGCACCTAATATATAATTGACATGGCATATGTATCTATCTATAAAGTCCCATTAAACTAGTAAATAAAATAAAATATTAAATATTGTTCACATGCTCAAAGTGTTCACCATGTTGGTGATTTTATTAGTGGACTTTATGAAAATTTAAAGTAGAACATTTGTAATGGAATGAAAAATATAATAAGTGATGTATACTGAACTAAATCCTACATTTCTGTAGCATTTCTCATCGTCAATTGAACATCCATTATGTGTAAGGCAGACACTGGAGACACAATTACGGGTGGAGGGCTGGAAGGGGAATGATCATTTCTAGGTGGTTAAGTCAAGCAGAGTCTGTCCGATTCAGAACTGGTGCTCTTCTTTCCTGTGAATGTTTCAGGAAGAGGGCAGTTTTGTGGCAGGGAGTTGAAGAAAAGTTTGTCCTTCCTCCCATGAATGATTTCCAGATGACAGATCATGGGCAGGGATGTAGGAAAACCCTCCCCTCAAACATGGGAAAAATCTTGTCCCATTTCTCTCTCAAATTCATTCATTTTTCACATCAGTTCCCAGCATTAGTTTACCCATCTCAAACTTTTGAACTGTTTAAGTCATTTCCTTATTTCCATTCTCACCTTGTACTATTACGCTTTGGTCTCCTCCACATTAATTCACATTAAATATGTTTTACAAATGTTACCCTTTCTTTACGGAATTCACACAGCTGGACCTCGTGCTGCAGCTTCAGTGTCTGTCCCCTTTGCAAGGAGCTCAGCCCCGAGCCAAACCCAAGTGCTCACGATTTCCCCAGTCACTGTCCAGTCTTCTGCATCTTCTTACCTTTACTGCGGAACACAGCTTCAGGGTTATTTCATCAGAAGGTGACCTGCCTCGCTCTGTTGGATTTAAGGACGTCTGTGTTCTGTGCATTTTTTGTGATGCTGATCAGACTTCTCTCTTTCTATTGTAGATGCTCTGTCACAGGCGTCCGTCTGTTGGACGGCAGGGAGATGTGTTCGCCTTTGTGTCTAGCACCTCCCACAGGACGGAAAAGGGGCCATGGATACATGTAAGTGAAACGGGCTTGAAGAGATTGTATAGATGTTGAACACATGTCATTGCTGACCACGCTGTTTTTCATAGTAACTTTAAGGTAAGCTAGAATGGGGCCGAGTTTATAAGACATTTAAGGAGTTATCCTAAGTACGTATAGGCAAGGCCAATAAAAGGAGGTGTAGTAGTTGCCCTGGCATGTTTGCTAAGTGGTTAGAGCATTGACCCGCAGACTGAAGGGTCACGGTTCGATTCCTGGTCAAGGGCATGTAGCTGGGTTGCAGGTTTGATTCCTGGTCAAGGGCACATACTTGGGTTGCAGGTTTGATCTCAGGCATTTGGGGGTAGGGGGCTGGTTGGCAACCAATCAAGGTGTCTCTCTCACATTGATGTTTCTCTCTCTTTCTTCCTTCCACTCTTTCTCAAACTCAATGGAAAAAAATATCCTCGAGTGAAGATTAACAAAAACAAAAAAGGAGGTGTGGTAGTGCTCAAAATGTAGAATAGCCATTTGCCATAAATGATAGCTGCCATTGTGCCTAAAAGGCAATGGTATATGTTACCCTGCCAGTGTCTGTCGCCATAATACAGTTGAAATATTCAAGAATATATTTTCTGGTTACTAGGTAAATGTCTGCTGTGGGAGACATTCTGAGAATTTCAAAATTGTTATTTCTATTTTCAATTTATTTATGTAAGAGAACTATTCATAGCAGCAAAACCTTAGAATTAGTTACACAATAATTTGTTATGTATCAGTTAAATTGTAGTTAATATCAATAAAAAACAAAATTATGTGCAAGACACTGCCTTCAGTGTTTTACCTCAGTTGTATTTTACAGAATGTCTTCCCTATTTTGTAAATGAGAAAGTGAAGGCACAGAGAGCTGAGATGACTTGATTGTGTATATTTACTGTAAAAATTGTTTTAAAAGTCATGCACTTTTTCTTCAAAGAACATGCAGTCTCTTGGGTGTGTTACCCTTTAGGGAGTGCTCATTAAGAAGTTTTGCCTACGCCCGGCCAGTGCGGCTCAGTGCTTGAGCATCGACCTTTGAACCAGAGGTCACTGTTTGATTCCTGGTGAGGGCACGTGCCCAGGTTGTGGGCTCGATCCCCAGTGTGGGGCCTGCAGGAGGCAGCCAATCAATGATTCTCTCTCATCATTGATGTTTCTATCTCTCTCCCTCTCCCTTCCTCTCTGAAATAAATAAAGATATGTTTTTTTAAAAAAGAATTTTTGCCTATAAGTTCAGAAAGGAGAAATCTTGATGTCATACCCATGATAAGATATGATTTTACTCACCATTTCAAAAGGGTTCCCAAAGTGACTATGTACTCAAGAAGAAATATATTTTGCACAACGGCTGTACATGCAGAGGTTTTCCATATACAGAATTCACTAACTTATGGGAAGAATTGATGGAATGAGTTCCCATGTGAATTGTCCACGTTGGCCAGCACACCAAAACGTCTATTCACTCCATTTCCACTTCTCAGGGGATCACCCTTTTAAAAGATTCAACTAGACTTTTTAGATATGTTGGCAGCTGTACAGTTTGAACAATCAGAAACAGGGGAGGAAGATGTTACATTTCAGATGAATGCCAAGACTGTTACTAGGGATTTTCTGTTCTCTGTCTCCCATCCAATGCCATGGAGATGGTGGAAAACTTGGCAAGTGCTACAGGTTTTCCTGAATGGGGACAACATACAGAACCTCTTGGCAAACAAGTGCGTACCTGTCAAATGTGCCATTGCTTGATGGTTGTTTTGTCCCATTGGACTCCGCATCACTAGGTCAAGGACACATCTGATTTGGTTCACCATGGTATCTACCACTCTAGGCACAGTTTCAGGACAGAGTAGGGACATAGTCATCTTGATAGAAACAACGAATGAAGTACTCCTACTGGTGCGGGGAGTGGAAGCTGTCCAGGTGGGGAATGTGAGTGTCCGTGCTTGAGGTCCATGGTAGATCCCTACACAGACTTATGGGCCAGAATTCGAACTCAGAAAGTCACAGTTCCAGAGTGGAGCTTAGGGAAGACTTATTCATGGGGAGTAGCTCATGCTAATATCTTCTGTAGTGCACACTGAAGAGGGCCTGTCCCTCCTGAAGGATGAGCAAAGCATTCAGAGAGAAGGGCTTGTCTCTATGGAGGGAAATGCACCTTAGACATATTGACAGCAGTCGGGACAGTTAGAGCAGCGAACGAGGCAGCATTGCACAGTCTTCATTATTCTGGATGATATTCAGATACAACCTCAGCCCTTCTCCTTAGAGCCCTTGGAGGAGGAGAATGTACTAGCAAAGAGAAAAGGATAAACTAGAGCTCGAGTCCTTTAACTAGTGGGGGATTGTCACAAAATTCCCATCTGTCACCACTCTTCTTCCTAAGTAGCGTGTCCTGGGAAGCTTGTTACTGTGCTGTGCAGTACAACCGTTCCATATTAAAATTTCCTACTTATTGGGCTCATTTCAAATGTTCAGATGAAGAGAAGAGGAGAGAGGTATTTCAAAAAGGAATTTTATTCATCTAAGAGCTATGATAAAAATTTACATATTTTTAATGGTTTGGAGATATCTCCTATTCACTGTTGATTATGGAGTTGAAGGAGTGCATTATGAGTTAAACAAGAAAGCATATTGGAGTTATTATATTCAACTTTTATCTCAAGACTTAAATTTAAATTCTAAATAAACATGCATACTATTAGCACTTAGTTTTAAATTTTAGGGAGCTGAAAATGTTTTTTTTTCCTAATCAGCAGACATTGAAAAACACATTACTTTAAGTTTCTTGATTAAATACATTATTCAGGTAGTTAAGTCTCCACAAATATGTCACATGCATATTAAATATTAGGTACCAGGCTTTGGGATTGGAGTCAAGAATTCCCTTTCAAGTAACAGAATTTTAGCCAAGCTGGA
>NW_005353618.1:188510-190117 GCF_000412655.1 Myotis brandtii | reverse complement strand
TTGCCCTTGAAAATAATTTTGTTCCATTTTATTTGTATTTTAATTATTATGAAAGATAAAATATTTCAGTTATTTTTATGTGTCTTTTCTCACTGCTTACCAGATTTCATTGCTAAAGCAGCATTACATACCAAGTGATTCCTTTATAACCAAGGCAAGTAATTCCTGGCACTGAAATAGCATTTTATAATAGCACAGGTCATTAGCATTTTATAAAGAGTGCCTTCAGAAAAACAGTAAGTTTTCTAATTCAGATCTACATTTTTCTCATAAGTTAAAATATATAATGTAAAGATTCAATGTAGATTCCAAAGTGTGTGTGTGTGTGTGTGTGTGTTTTGTTTTCTGTTATGTCCCCAGGGAGGAAAAGAACAGTGCTTACTATGGTATGTGTGTACAAACATAAACATACACACACAAAAGATGCTAACAAATCTTTGTAGAATAAGTCAAGGGAGAATCAGCGTTATCATGGAAAGTTTTTGCAAGCATGTCAAACTTGTTAGACGTGCCGCCCACCTGGCCACGAGTTTGACATGCTTGAGAGTAATGGAGGTAAGTGGCCAGATTTCAAAACTCAGCTGCCACATTCTCTAGAAATATGATCTTGAGCAAGTGAACTAAATGCTCTGTATTCATTTCTGCATCAGAAATAGAGATAATAAAGAGATAACAGCATTGTAATGTGGTCTGAATGAGATAATCTACACAGGCAGCACTCACTAACCATCCTATATAATAAAAGCCTAATATGCTAAATGTCTGGTCATCCGGTGACTGGTCGACTGTTCAACCAATCAAAGCGTAATATGCTAATGATATGCTAAGGCCGCTCAACTGCTCACTATGACATGCACTTACCACCAGGGGTCAGACAGTCAACTGGTTGACCAGTCGCTGTGACATGCACTGACCACCAGGGGGCAGACGCTCCAACTGGTAGGTTAGCTGCTGGGGTCCAGCTGATCCGGACTGAGTGAGATGGGCCGGACATGCTCTGGAGCCCTCCCACGGTCCCTCCCCGGTTGGCCAACCTCCCGCATCCCTCCCCGGCCGGCCCCAATTGGCCCTGATTGGCCCCTATTGGGACTGGGTGAGACAGGGCCCGACATGCCCTAGAGCCCTCCTGCGGTCCCTCCCCGGTCACGATTGTGCACCAGTGGAGTCCCTCAGCCTGGCCTGCACCCTCTCACAATCCCGGACCCCTTGGGGGATGTTGGAGAGCTGGTTTTAGCCAGATCCCGCAGGCCATTCCCCTCGGGAGGGCACCAGAGACAGGGCTCACAGCTGGCAAGCGCTGCTGGGGCAGCGATAGCCTCTCCCAATCAGGACTGATTGGGCGCAAGCCCACGGCATGCGTAGAGATCCCGCAGGCCATTCCCCTCGGGAGGGCACCAGAGGCAGGGCTCACAGCTGGCAAGCGCTGCTGGGCAGTGAGAGCCTCTCCCAATCAGGACTGATTGGGCTCAAGCCCACGGCATGTGTACTGTGGCCAGGATGAGCAGGAGCAGCAGGTAGGAGCTACAGGTAGTGCTGGACTGTGGGTTTCGGCCCAATCCCCACAGGCCACTCTGAGGGACCCCACCCATGCACAAACTCGTGCACTG
>NW_005353618.1:184743-188426 GCF_000412655.1 Myotis brandtii | reverse complement strand
TTTTAAATACAATTACTAGAATTAATGAGAAAGTGACAGTGATTTGTGATGTTAATGAAGGCTATAGACCATAATTATTTAGTGTTTTATCTAATTAGTTAAGTCTTTTAAGTGGTCCAGTCTGCAGCCTTTGAAAAATAAAAAAAGGAGCCAATTTTATAAACATCTTACAAACCTGCAAGTGCTGCTTCGTTATTCCATTTTAAAATTATGGGAGATCTTCAGGTATTTTTAAATCATAGACACATTTTAAAAATTTTAACTAGTAAAGAATATTTGTGCTCATCACAGTTTTCTTGTTTTTTTAATTATTTTTTTTAAATGTCCATTTATTTATAAAATTACATTTATCAGAGTGACATTTGTTGATAAAATAATATAGGTTTCAAGTGTACAATTCTATGCTAAATCATCTGTATATTACATTCCATGCCCATCACATGCAAATTGAAATCTTCTTTCATTTCCACATATTGGACTCCTTTAGCCCTTACTACCCCTGCCTCCTTTTCCTTTGATGACCACCATACTGTTGTCTGCATCTATAAGTTTTTGTTTGTCTTGTTTGTTTATTGGCTGCTTTCAGTTTTACATCCCACGTATGAATGAAATCATACGGTTCTTGACTTTTTCTGTCTGACTTAGTTCGCTCAGCATGATATTCTCAAACTCCATCCATGTTTTCAAAAACGGCAATATTTCTTAGTCCTGAATAGTATTCCATAGTATATATGCACCTCATCTTCTTTAGCCAATCCTCTATTGATCAACATTTTGGTTGTCTCCATATCTTGGCCACCGTGATAATCCTGCAATGGCATAGGAGTGCATATATCTTTGCAGAAAAATATCTTGCATTTTTGGGGGGCAGATACCCAGAAGAGGGGTTGCTGGGTAGAAGACTTTTGTAGAAGACTCCATACTGTTTTCCATATTGGCTGTACCAAATTGGAAAGCCGCATGCAAAAGAGTGAAACTGGACTACTGTTTTGAGTTTGGGTGGTGGCCACGCAATGCGACATACACGCGATTTATCGTAGAATTGGACACTTGAAACCTATGTACAAAAATGAACTCAAAATGTTTTTTATTATCTTTGAGCTTTTTCATAATGTGTTCAGTTTTGAACAAGGGGTTACTTTTGTTTCAAGCTAATACTCATCTGTGAACTATGATTACCAAATGAATGAGAATACCTCATTTGGAATTTTGGTGAATCTTTTTTTAAAAACTGAACAAATTACGTTTGTTTTGTTCCTACTAGAATTAAATTAGAAAAATTTCCCAATACAATTCCTTTCGAGAGAAAAATGTAAGAACTTGTTTCAAATGTGATACTTTAGGGTGCATCGAGGAATTCTGTCCTATCTAATAGACTTTAAAGTGCTGTCCAAGGCTGTGCAATATGATAGCCATCAGCTACATGTAAGTAGTGAGAACCTGAAGTATTGTAAGTGTGATGAAGGTGCTGGATTTTTTAGTTTGTTTAATCATAATGAATTAAATTTAAGTAGCCACAGATGGCTATTAGCATTTGGAAGACAACATGCAAATGGTAAATTCCACATGACGAGCTCAAAATGTGATATTAAATAAAAAGTACTGCTCTACATAAGAAATAAAACAATCTGCTTTATAACATTTTTGTATTTTCTTTTAAGAATAATATTAGAACATGACAGGGGTTTTGAAGGCCTGAACCAACAGGAAGTACTAACTTTAGGAGCAATCTTGCGCTGGTGCGGAAGAGCTGGAAAAAGGGAGGACACCGTAAGAAAGGTGTGGGTTTAGTCCCGGATCAAGATCGCTAAGCTTTGATAACTTGCATGTTGCTAGGGTACTTCTTTGAGCTCCATCTCTCTTACTTTGCCCCCCACTCCTAAAATCCCACTCCCACAGCAAGCAGCCTTTGGAGGCAGCTGTAGAACTTGGTCTTATCCCAGAAGAAGCCATATCACTGTGTATTTGGTAAGCGCAGGCCACCATCACCCCTATAACACAGACTCCTGGTTGCAGTCTCACACCGTGACACGGGAGGCTGGGGAGTGGGGGCGCTGAGTGCGCTTAATGGCTTGTTTTTTCCTTTCTAACACCTAAATGACTAGGTTGTTTCACTTTCCAAATGAGCTTGTATTACATTTTTTTAACATTTTAAACATGCAGATGAGTGTGATAGTCTGTAATTTAAACTGTTACAGAAGACATTTCAAAGAAGACAAATTGTGTGTACACGTGTCCACGTGTGTGTGTACATGTGAGTACATATGCATGCGTGTATCTAATTTAAGGTGGTAAATTACTAAGAGAGTTGGTCTTAACAGGTAGAGCTGTGGGTAAAGGGGATAGCACCCTAAGTGAGGATCACCAATACGTTTACAAAAGTTCAAAATTAAATAAAATGCAAAGAGAAATAGCCTTGGAGGTTTGAGGTTTCAGTATACCACGGGGGATGGAGATGGGGGAGTGCTCTGACTCTCATAAGGAATTGGACTTTATTATAAAGGCAAGAAGCAATCCTTGGACTTTTTATCTGAGAGTCACGTTGTCATGATGGGATCTAGCTAGTTTGGAAAATCCACTGTGATAGCAATGTGTGTGACAATGTGCAGAGAAAAGAGTGACAATTTAGAAAGCGCTTGTAATTGTTTGGATGAGGGAAGACGAGGTCCTGAACTAGGGAAGCATAGGGGGGTGGGAAATCTAGTTCATTTCAGCAGAATATAGTGCAGAGAAAAATATGAAAGGTACATTGAAAGTTAAAGATATTTTTTAAAGTTCTTATACTTGTGACTGTAAATATGGTAGAAAAATGAAAGACATAGAGAAGGAATTTTGAAAAGAAAGGTAATAATCAGTTGTGTTTTAGATTAGCAGTGCCATTCCTGATTAATCCAGAAAATAAATGTCTTGATTGAGTAGAAGGAATAAGAACATATAAGTGGGTTTTAGGATTTCTCATATGGAGAATATAGGTAAAGATATGGTGGATGATGTCTGTTTGGATGAAAACTTAACACTCAAAGGTGAATTTAAAATCTTGAAGATTGGAGTAGTTCTGAATGATGATCAGGTTCAATTTGTGAGCATCAATTAGGGCTGTTGAGACTGAGGAATGGACTACAAAACTGCTTGTTTGGGGTGTTGTAAAGGCCATCAACACAGGCATAGAAGTGTTAACCTAAAAGTCAAATTGAGATGTAACCAGTATTTATTTGGGGTCAAATCGAATTGCAGTTCTGAAAGCACAGATTCAGGCAGAAACCCAAAAGTATCTCCAGGACAGGGTGAAGGCAAGGGTTTTTATGAGAAAAGAAAGGGAAATAGTTGCATGAATAGAAAGAAACTCCTACTGGTGCAAGCAAGCTGGGTTGCTCCTTAGCTCTACCTGGCTGGTCACTAATTCTATCTTTAGAAAATGAGTTTATAATGATCACTCCTTGTTCCAGGATGCCAGCTTTCCTGTTAGCTTTTCAAACAGCTGTGTGTAAGACAGCATTGGTTAGGCCTGGTCCAAACATCCCAATGGCTCAAGGAGCAAGACTTCCTCTGGAGTGACTGCTCTCGCTCCATTGAAAAATGTCTCCATTGTGAACAAAATAAACTGATGAACAAAATAGATCCACAGTCATAGAAGCGTAGAACAGGCTGCAGAATCTCAGAGGGAAGGCGGGGGGTTCAGGGGT
>NW_005353618.1:179938-184571 GCF_000412655.1 Myotis brandtii | reverse complement strand
GGCCCTCCAACGGTCTGAGGGACAGTGAACTGGCCCCCTGTTTAAAAAGTTTGAGAACCCCTGCTAACCTATATATATAAAAGCCTAAGTGACCTACCAACTGGTTGACCAATCACTATGATGTGCACTGACCACCAGGGGGCAGACGCTCAATGCAGGAGCTGCCCTCTGGTGGTCAGTGCACTCCCACAGTGGGAGCGCCACTCAGCTGAAGGACTCTCCTGCAGAGACTCCCCCGTGCACCTGAGCAGCCGAGGCAGGCGCAGCGGGCCCAGATGAGGAGCGGCACAGTCCTCAGGGGATGTCGGACTGCTGGTTTCAGCCTGATCCCGCAAGGGCCAAAGCTGGCTCTCCTACATCCCTGAGGGGTCCCGGATTGGGAGAGGGCACAGGCCAGGATGAGGGACCCCACCAGTGCACGAATCTGTGCACCAGGCCTCTAGTTATGAATATATAAATGAGAAATAATTTTTCCATTATACTCTATTAAGAAATTAGATATGATTCCATGATTCACTATAAAGAAGTCATGATTAAACAAAAGAATGAGAGTCATTAAAAATTATGAGAATTATTGAAAGAACATGAAAAAATTATATGGATTGGATGTGCTCAGAGAAATGTAAGGATTTTACATTGACTGAGATTAAGTCTCTGCCATCCGAACGAAATGAGGATTTCAAACCAAAATAACAAAGTGATGTTAAGAATGTTCTATTTCTTCAATTTCTGTCTTTGTAGGTTGAGATTTATACCTTATATATTAAACTTATGTGTTTCCAAGAGACTTCTTATGAAGCATATTTCTAATTATCTTTCAGTAGCTACACTAACTGGTGAATATAACCACTAAAAACATGGCTGTGGTTTCATTGCTTTAGTCTATTTGATTAATATCCACGTCCCTTTCTCCTCTATTCTTTATGGTTTTGAGCTCAAAGATGAATTCATTATGTGGAAATAAATTATTATAAGGGTCAGATTCCTTGTTTCAGCCTTAATTAAATTTATGTTGAATTCAAGGGCAGTAAGTTTCAACCAGCAAAAAGTGAGAAAATCTTGAAAAAAATTAAATGAAGCTGTCGAGAAGAACTTTTATACTGTAAGGATGTGGTATCCCTTTTCCTTTGTTTAGGGAAAAATAATCATTCATATTAGTCAATATTTAGGTATCAGTTCTCAGAAAATTTCAGTTAGAGCTATAGTTGCTCTAAATTTTGTCCTCATAACAGTTAATTTGGTTGTAGGCTTTTTAATAAGAAAGATAGAATCTTTTTGTAGTAGTCCTTTTTAAAAATCTGATACTTAAAATGTTTATAATATAAAACAACATTTATAAAGATGTTTGTGCTAAAATATAGTATCTTTGTTCACTTAAAATTGAAACTATAATTGTCAAAATAAATTATATTTGAAAGTACTCATCAATTGGGATAATAAGCTCACTAATTTTCACTGAACTCATCTTATAATAAATAAAACAACCAGGCAAAAACCCTGCCCATATTTTCTTGATGTTAGGGAGGAAATTATTTCCTTATCTATATAAGGTGTACAGATAAAATTATATAGTGCTTATAGTAGAAAAATTATCAAACCAAAGCATAATGTAGAAAGTCCATTTTTATTTTACAGTTTTCTGAAAAGGAAGTATTTACATTATTTTTTTAAAAAAAACTTATTGTTCTGACAGAGAGAGGAAGGCAGAGGGAGAGAGAGAGAAATATCAATTGGCTTATGTTACTCTTAAAGATGCTCTAAAATAGCCAGTCTGTATAACTTTTGTCATAGTCTATACTATATTTTTAATTATTCAAACTACATGTCTATGCAACAGACATGTAATTTTTTCTGGTTAGGTTTATACAAGGGTTCTGATAATTAGTCATCTCTATTTCTCAGTAAAATTCAAATCATCTATTTTATTCAAAATGTCTTAACCCTGAATATTTCTCAACACCCTCCTCACACTGCTACTCTATTACAAAATACTACTTCATTTGCTTCATTTGCTCTACTATTTTTAATATTAACCTTCTAACTCATTTCCTTGCTTTTATACTCTTTCATTTAATTTTATTTCTACACAGAAGGCAAGTGTTTCTTTAAAAATCCTTTCCAGCCCAGCCAGCGTGGCTCAGAGGTTGAGCATCCATCTATGAACCAGGAGGTCATGGTTCGATTCCTGGTCAGGGCATATGCCTGGGTTGTGGCTCAGTCCCCTGTAGAGGGTGTGCAGGAGGCAGCCAATCAGTGATTCTCTCTCATCATGGATGCTTCTATCTCTATCTCCCTTCTTCCCTATGAAATCAATAAAATTATTTAAAAAAAAATCCTTTTCAAATTCTTCCAATAGCTTTAATTATCATGAAAACATTGTATCACACTGGCCAGGCAATGACAATGTTTTTAAGAAAATTCTTCATATATAAAAAATGATAGAGGCTCTTTATTCTTTTATTTGTGGGTAATGCCGTCTCATCAATTGCTTTTCAGTCCCATGATAGTATTTTATGTTTTTATTTCTTGTTTACTATTGTGTGTTTTTGTCTCTTAAGATACAAACTCTTATTTATTCATTTAACAATTGTTTAATGAGCCCCTATTCCTATCTAGGGAACTGGGGCAGGTACCTTGGAATATTGGAATATTCCTGGGACTATTCAGATTTTCAGTCCTTTTTAAATGATTTTTCTGCTTTTATAGGTATATCCTCAAGTGAGGCCTATTCTTGTTTTTGTTTATGTTTACTAATTTTTACTCCCAAAATTTAAGAAGAACAATTATAAATATCTGTTAATCAGAGCAAAACAATGTGGATAATGGGGGGTGGGGTGGGATGTGATTGTTGGAGGTAAACATATTTACAGACGGGAGTTAAGGAAATTTGAGCCAGTATTATTAGTTTCTTTAAGTATTTGATACTTTTATGTAGATGAATGATGGAAGTTTCTCAGAGGCAGAAGCCAAGTCTTTAGTTTTTAAATTTTTTATTATTATGTAGGGCTCACAGATGAACTTAATCTTGAGTGATGCAGAGGGTCTAAAACTCCCTAATAGTTCTTAAAATAAATTACATGTTTGCACAGTAGAAAACATGGGGGATGGATGGAATAAAAACAAAACAAAACAAACAAACTCAATTTAATTTTTCTTTTTTAACAAAAAAAGCGCAAATCGATTTTTAAAATATCTTTAAATATTATATCTTATAGGTTAGTAGTTTGCACAACAATTTTATTCTTGACTCCGTATTCTGAATAGTAACTTAATTTTTTGTTTTTCTTTCTAAACACATTCATTTTTCCAACTTTTCCTATAACATGAATGATCCATTATAAGTGATTCATACCCGTTAATTGAATTATGCCAAACAAAAACAAAATTGTTGATTAAAATGAATCATTATGTTCTGAAATTCTTGCACAAATAATGTGTGATTATTATGAAGATTATTTTGATATATATAACATATAACATTTGTTCTTCTTTTAGGACATGATTGGATATAAAATATGCATCTAATTATATGTGATATCATTAGAAGAGATAGGATTTCCCCATTATTTCAATTATAAACATTTTAATGAGTCTATTATGAGATAAGTAGTGTGTTAAGCATATAAAATACAAAACTATATTTTATTTTACTCATTCTACTATTTCCACAGTCTGTACTCAGAATACAGCTTCATCCTCGGATTTTTCTAAATTCCATTAATCTTAGGATTAGAAAACAAACAGGACATTGTTTTTCATCTTCAGGTGGTAAAAACATACAAACAACAACAGCCCAAAGCCCTGACTATATTAAATAGCATCCCACAAAATTATTGAGGGTCTCTAAGAAAAGGTGTGGCAAGCTTAACAGCAACATCAGCTCAATGGCAAATAATAAAATAAAAATACAGTTTCGGTATGTAGGGCTGTTACAGAGTGAATGCTTGCGCTGTGCTGGTGTTTGGAAGGGGGGCCGTTTGGGAGTGATTTGGCTTTAAGAAAGTCTGAAGTTATTATTACCTGGTCACAAAATTCTAGATTTTTGACTCTAGGTCTGACACTACAGAGTCAGGACACCAATATTTCTGCCCCGGAACAATAAAATCAAATATGGTCTGTGGTATAGACTATTAGTTGAAACCTTCATGCCCGTTCTCGCTTTAATTTTAGAATCAGACCTCAGTTTTTATTCTTGCACTTTCCCCAAGAACCTGTGAAGCTGGGTGTGCTGATGAGATTACATTGAACCCATGGTCGGCAAACTGCGGCTCTCGAGCCACATGCGGCTCTTTGGCCCCTTGAGTGTGGCTCTTCCTAAGCCTTAGGAGTACCCTAATTAAGTTAATAACAATGTACCTACCTATATAGTTTAAGTTTAAAAAATTTGGCTCTCAAAAGAAATTTCAATCGTTGTACTATTGATATTTGGCTCTGTTGACTAATGAGTTTGCCGACCACTGAATAACCCATCACACTTAGGCCATCTTATTAAGGAGGAGAAGGCACCTGCTCTTCACTTGCCTTCTCTCTGAAAATCTGGGAGGTTGATCTACATCAGCTTCTTATTAAACCATAAGGTGACCTTAAGAAACCAGGGAAACAGCACGGCTGGTGTGGCTCAGTGGTTGAGCAT
>NW_005353618.1:168949-179463 GCF_000412655.1 Myotis brandtii | reverse complement strand
TTTGGGAGTGATTTGGCTTTAAGAAAGTCTGAAGTTATTATTACCTGGTCACAAAATTCTAGATTTTTGACTCTAGGTCTGACACTACAGAGTCAGGACACCAATATTTCTGCCCCGGAACAATAAAATCAAATATGGTCTGTGGTATAGACTATTAGTTGAAACCTTCATGCCCATTCTCGCTTTAATTTTAGAATCAGACTCAGTTTTTATTCTTGCACTTTCCCCAAGAACCTGTGAAGCGGGGTGTGCCGATGAGATTACATTGAACCCGTCGTCGGATCGACCTCAGCGAACGTACCTCAATCAGATTGAGGACGTTTTTAGCAAAGGCCAGCTTAGGAGTACCCTAATTAAGTTAATAACAATGTACCTACCTATATAGTTTAAGTTTAAAAAATTTGGCTCTCAAAAGAAATTTCAATCATTGTACTGTTGATATTTGGCTCTGTTGACTAATGAGTTTGCCGATCACTGAATAACCCATCACACTTAGGCCATCTTATTAAGGAGGAGAAGGCACCTGCTCTTCACTTGCCTTCTCTCTGAAAATCTGGGAGGTTGATCTACATCAGCTTCTTATTAAACCATAAGGTGACCTTAAGAAACCAGGGAAACAGCACGGCTGGTGTGGCTCAGTGGTTGAGCATGGACGTATGTACCAGTAGGTCGCGGTTCAATTTCTAGCCAGGGCACTTGCCTGGGGTGCAGACTAGATTCCCAATAGGAGCCTGCAGGAGGCAGCTGATCCATGATTCTCTCTCATCATTGATGTTTCTCTTTCCTTCTCCCATCCTCACTGAATCAATAAAAAATGTAAAAAAGAAAGAAAGAAGGGAAACAATATACTATGGATAGCTCATAGATGTGAGCTCGGCTCCCTCATGTCGTTGGGATACTAGCCCTCATGCCATACTACCCCTGCCTACCTACTTCTGAACGTTTTGCATGGGAAGTAATTCCCATTGAACTTGTTTAAGCCAGCGTTGTTATTTTGCTTAAAGCTAATCAAATCCACGCTCATGTGGTACTAAAGTAGAAGGTTCATGCAATTAATACTTTGTTTATACAGGAAGTGCTGTATAATGCAAGCTGCTGCTTGGGTAATTTTAGCATTACTCTTACGTGTGCGTGGTTAATGGGAGGATATTATCATGATTATGTGGAAAATAGGGAACTGAAAAATGTAGCAGCACTCCGAATGGTTCAGAGGTATTTGTTAATTATCCCTATTTTAAAGATAATGGATAATGAAACTGCGCTGAGAGCTTTGTTTTCACTTTATAGCGTTTTATTTTTTAAAAAAATACTCACATCTGTTAATTTCTTTATTACCTTTGATTTTCACTCTTTAATTTCCACATCAATTTTACTGATTATTTCTTTTCTGTAATGTTTCACATTTGAAATATTTCCTTTCGAGTCCTCTTTTATTGGCACCTGCAGCATTTAGATTTTTTTCCTAAAGCTCATCATCTCAATTAAGGCTAATTCACTTCATTGTTTGTAAACAAAGCATCAGTTTCTTATGAATCCAAAAATTAAAATGCTCTGGCTTTTCAGAAAATATAGCCCGAGTCCACTCAAATGCTTCTATTAAAACAGAAGCCAGAATTCAAGGGTATTCAAATGCTGTCACAGAATTCTGATTGGTTACTTCCAGTTTAAGTTTCAGATTGTGTACACATAAAGCGGAATCTTTAAGTACATACAGAATCCTCGTTGAATATTTTGAAGACAGTACAAACTCATCAAAGATGATTGAGCTGGAGAAAACTGCATCGATGTTGGTTTTCCCCAGATGCACGGAGAATCATTAGGACTAAGTTATGATGAGCTCACAAACATTTCAACTGCTCAAAATGTAAACATCGCTCGTAATGGTATGCAAATGACAGTAATGGTGGTAAAAAGTTTTAGCACCATTATAATATTCCATTTCAAAGTGAAAACATCTGTGAAGTGCAGTAATTCATTTTCATCAACTGACATTGCAGAGAGCAGTTCTCTTTCCGCAGGAACATCTATTTTGTAATGAGCAACAGCTAAAAAGCAAATGAAATTAATGATATCATGTTCCACGTCCCGTGTTTCAGAGCCATCACCGTTTCATCTTCCTTCTTCAGTGTCCCCTTTATAAGCAAGGGAACCCAGAGGAAGGGACCCGTCACCTCAGCGCACTTTCGTCCTGGCAGCGCTTGGGGGACTCACAGGGTACAGCTCAGCTCATTAGAGTCACGGGTTTGACTTCACAGTTGGAATATAGAACCATCTTGTCAAACACAGAATGATCACTTCCCTAGGACATCCTCTCCCATATCCATCCCTCCAAATATGTGTCTGTTGAAGTCTTGGATAATGTGAGTCCTAAATGTCTGAGCTCTGATAACCTTGATCAAAGTGATTACTTACATGAAGGATAAAATTCTCCTCCGGGATTGGTCTACATAATATGAATCAGGCTTTGATATATGGATCTTTCTATCAATAGATTGCAAATTCAGCTCTTTATCTTACTTCTCACAACCAAGGATGAAACCTGTGATGCACACTTTACTGAGCATTTCCTGCTGGAATACCTAAAGACCGCAGGAGAGGTGAGCTTTCCTGTTCCACACAATGCAAGGCCTGCACGGAGTTAACCTAAGAGGTTATGAGTGAGATGATCTTGTATAGGATTATTTTTTCCTCCACAAGCTGTGGTATTATTGCATATTTGTGTCCTTCCCAGAAATTTGGGAACCGCTTGTGAAATAATAAGGAATGCCATCCACACGCATTATAGAACTGAGAATGGATGTCTTTAGCCCGCCTGAGGAAGGGGATACTGTGGGTGGTTCAGTTGCTCCTGAATCTTGACAAGGATGGTTATCTGTAAACCACCACTGCAATGTACTGTGTCTTCATCACTAGGAGGAATGAGCAGAAACATTTCAACTGCTCAGAATAGAGGAGTGAGAACACTAGTCACAGGAATGACGTCTTGGACACAGTGGTGGGAACAGCCATCCTGCTGAAGGAGCAGAGAGCACTCTGAATTTCACCTTCGCATGTTGTCTCTGAACTGGGTGGGCAGCTAAGGACACTCCATTAGGATCTGAGAAGCAGGGAGATCCTGTGGTCCTCTTTCTTAGAGTAAAGAGAACAATGGTAACAATGGCAACATTAGAAGACATTTTTTTGCAGCCTGGTTTCTCAGAAATGTTTAGAGATAACGGTCAACGTCTGAAGGCACCGTGGCTAGCAATGTAGTGTACAGGAATTTCTTCCTTGTACACAAGGAGACAGAGCTCTCATATCTGCTGAGATGTCATAGATTCCATTCACTCATGCGTTGTCATCTCTGTGACATTGGATATTTTTAAATGCCAAAGACGTTCATTACTTAAAGAAAACTGAAAATGGGGAAATTACTTCAATTAATATTAGATTTTTTTTTTTAATTTGGTAAAGGGGTATCATAGGAACAGAGAGTAGAGCCGTGGTTGCCAGGGGCTGGGTAAGGGGCCATGGAATGGGGAGATATTAGTCAAATGGTACAAACTGACATTTACAAAATTAACAAGTTATGGGGATTTAACATTCAACAAGTTGAGGGGATTTAATGTTCAACATGGTGATTATAGCGAATAATATATAATTTACTTGAAATTTTCTAAGAAACTACGTTACACGTTCTCACCATCGGAAAGAAATGGCCATGAAGTGACAGGAGTGTTAGCTAGTGCTGTTGGTGATCATTCTGTAATGTATGTGTATCCGATCAACAGGCTGTACGCTGTGTTTACAACAACGAATAAAAGGAGCTAATTTCAAGTTAAATTCTTAGAGGCTGCTGAGGTGCTAAGGTCTGATTGCCCCCTGCCCCAGCCTGCTAGATGCATATGTTGAAATCCTAACCCCCAATGTGATAGCATTTGGAGGCAGAACCTTTGGGAGGTGATTAGGTCTCAAGGGCACAATCGTCGTTAGTGAGATGAGGGCCTATATGCAAAGGGACCAGAGAGACAGCTCCTGGGACAGGAGGGCACAGGGATGAAGAGCCAGCCTGTTGGGTGGAGGGCCCTCAGGGACACCAAGTCTGCTGAACCCGCAGGGGGCGTGGTCCTCACTTCCCAGCCTCCAGGACTGTGAAAAGCAATGTTTCTTGTTCATAAGCAGCCCAATCTGAACAGACTAAGACAGAGCAAATCATTTAGAAAGACAAGCAGATGTTTTTAAAGGTGTAGAGAGCACATGGAAAAATACGAGTTCTTATGGAGCCTTAGCTGTGTTAAAGAGCACACCAATACAAACCACACAAAATTTTTTTTTCCAATATTAATTGACACTATATGCTTTTCAAAATCATTCATTTCTAAATTAATTTGTTGTATGCCATCCAGAAAGAGAGACCAATATTATAAGTCTGGGAAATTTCTAGAAATGCATACATTTACAATCTCCCTTATGTTCCTGTGTGCAAAAATAATTTTGAGAGAATATGAGCAGGCTAACTAATGTATTAAGAAAGCTGTCTACATGGGCTCTGTTATCCATTTATTATGATAAGTCTTCTTTAAGCAAGTTACAGTGAAAAGGTGTTAATTAAAAATATTTGCTTACTATAAATAAAAGTGATGAAACGCTCTCTGGTAGAATATGACACAATATTTAATTTAATTCAAATATTTTTATAAAGTTTAATTTTGTGTGTCTTCCCTATTTGGCTTGTTAGATGAATTTGTAGTTTAAATCAAATCATCTTTATGTCTGAATAAACCACTTTTTTAGAAATTGATGAATTAGAAATAACTCCCGCTTCCTAACAAAGAACAATTAACTACTATAGGAACTAGTGCCCCCCTCCCATAAACAAATAGCAAACTAAATGAAATATATACAACAATGACTAGCCAACTGTAGACACAAAAAAGCCATTACAAAAAAATGACACCTGAAAGAGAAACAACAAACAAAGTGGACACTACTCTTGTAAGATTCCAATTCATTGCCTGGAGGTGGTTTGACGGAGAACTGAAATACCGACTTGCAGTTGAGAAACATCCACATTCAGGGATGCGAAGAATTTGCATGGAAAAGTAATAAAAAGGTGCTGCACAGTGAAGAAATCTCCTGGGGTGGGGAGGGGGTTCTGAAGATGTTGTCTGGGCCATAAAATAGCATGAACATGTGAGCGAGAAAACCCTCATGTCTGCACAGAGAATCACCAGGAAGAAGTGGGATGAACAATTGTCAGTGACCAGGAAAGGCTGGAATAATCTGATTCCTGGAATGTGCAGACGTTGAAGTATAAGGGGCACAGAGTAGAGGTCTCAGGAGTGTGCCTTCAGACAGGAGGTCAGAAAGATCCAGAGTGAAAGCGACCTTGGAACCAGTGTTAAAACAAAAACAAAAAATGTAAACGCAAGTTTCAAAAGATTAAATGTATCTGTAAGTACCTGAGCTATGTATGATAATAAAATACAATATTTATTAAAAGGGTGCCACACATACCTGCAACCAACAATGAAAAATTCCAATGTCTGGAATCAAATAAAAAAAATGTCAATATGCAAAGGGGCAGGAAAACATGACTTGTGGTCAGGAATAAAAATAATAACAATAAATAGAAAAAACCCAGAAATGGTGAGGATGATGGAATGAGTAGATATAATCTCATAAATAGAATCCAAAAAATGTAAAGGAAAATATATACATGATTAGGAGAGACATAGGAGATATTTAAAAGACCAAATGGAACTTTTAGAGATAAGAGGATAATATCGGAAATGAAAAATACATTTTATGATATTAAAAGATTAGACACTGCAGAAGAAAAGACCAGTGAACCTAGGGAGATAGCAATAGAATTTATACAAAATGAAGCATGACAAGAAAAAGACTAAATACAAATGAAAATATTTGAATGACCAGTGGAATATCACACAGTACAGTAAACATGTACCAGTAACTAAACTATTCGAAAGAGAAAAAAGGAAATTAATTAAAGAATAATGGTCAGAAAGTTTCTAAATATGTTAAAATCTATATGCCACAGATATGAGGAAGTCTAATAAATCTAAACATAAAATAAACCACATCAAGGCATGTCATGATCAAATTGCTAACGAATCTAGAGAAAATTCCATCTTAAACATAGCCAGAGAAAGGAGAAATAAAGAGCTCCACAAATATAAAAATGTGTGGCTAAATATAATAAATATATTTTATTTTTAAATCTTTTTTTTAAATATATTTTATTGATTTTTTACAGAGAGGAAGGGAGAAGGATAGAGAGTTAGAAACATCGATGAGAGAGGAACATCGATCAGCTGCCTCCTGTACACCCCGCACCGGGGATGTGCCCGCAACCAAGGTACATGCCCTTGACCAGAATCGAACCCGGGACCCTTCACTCCACAGGCGAATGCTCTATCCACTGATCCAAACAGGTCAGGGCTTAAATCTCTTTTTAAAAATATAATTGAGTGAATAACAATAAGATATAAGTTATATGACATACAATTAAATGGATGAAAACTATTACAAAATACTTGGAAGGGAAAATGTAAGTGATACTATCCATGAAGTGTGGATAGACTGTAAAATGTTAAAGATGTGTATTATATAACCTAGAGCAAACATGGAAAAATATTTAAAAAGGAAATAGTGATTATGAATTTGATGGTTTTTAAAAAAAACTAAATTAAAAATAAGTAAAAGAAAGATGGAAGAAGAAACAAAAAATACACTGAACCAGTAGAAAACAAATAGCAAGCATGTAAATGTAAGCCTAAGCATACAATAGTTATACTAGATTGGATTATATGATGCAAATTGGATATATATATATGCAGATGAAAAGGTAAAAAAATTCTGATAGGTAAAAAGTGCAATACCCAATTATATCTTCTACACAAAAGTTGGAATTTTATAACATGACAAAAGTGAATTAAAAGTAAAAGAATACAAAAATATTAAATTTAATCCTATTCCAAAGAAAGCTGGGATTGATCTACTAATATCAGAGAAAGTACCCTCCAAACATGGGGTGTTATTAATAGGGACGACGAAGGACATTTCACAATGAAAAAGGGATTGTCAAGAAGACAATCCTAAATGTGTGTTAACCTAATAACAGAGTTCAAAGGACATGAAGGAAAACCTGATAGAACTGAAAGGAAAAAAGGGTAAATCCGCAGATATTGTGAGAGTTATGACCATTCCTCTCAGTCATTGGTAGAACAGGGAGACTTAAAACATCGCTAAGAGAGGGAAGCACAGTAAGAACCAGCTTGGCCTTGCTGACATTAGTACACTTACAGTGCATACCCCAGTTGATATTGTTTTCAAGCATCTGTGGAACTACCACAAAGATGAACCACGTTCTAGGCCATAAAATAAGCCTCAACGTATTTCAAAAAGGATTTAAATTATAGAGAACATTTTTTTCTGATCATAACGGAATTAAACTACATGTCAATAATAAATAGTTACCTGGAAAAATCCTTCTAATACTTCAAGTTAAAAGACGCACCTTTAAATGACACACATAAAAAATTATAAGAGAAATTAGAGATATAAGTAGGTCACATATATCAGCTTACTGGAAAGAAGGATGAATAATGTGAAGTTGCTCTGCATTTGGTAAAAATGAGTCCATCATTACTAGAATTATACAAATTAGCACCTGAGAAAAATCCTATACAATAAAAGGCTAATATGCAAATCGACCAAACTGCGGAAAGACTGCTGCCCCCTCATGGCTGGCAAGCGCCGCCTCTGCCCCTGCACCTGTGGCAGCGCTAAGGTCCCCTTGAGGGATGTCTGACTGCCAGCACTGGGCCTCTAGTGACATTTACATTTCGGGATTGCCCTTATGAAATCACCTGCATGAACAGGTGAAATTCAGCAAATACTTATACAAGCAAATAGCAAACTTGCTTATGGTGAGGCTTTATCGTTGTCCAGTCGAGTGCATTTATAAGAAGCACATCCTTGGACATGGTTATAAGGAAAGGTAGGTGTGAGCGCCACGCATTAGACGTGCTGTAAGAAGCTTGTTGTATCCATCTATAATGAGCCACATTGTCCGTTTTGTTGCTGAATCCCTCCAAACTTGCTTCTACCTCAGCCTTTGCTCTTGCTTTGTCCTCCCCTTGAACATTTTTACAGAACATTTTTGCATGGTGGCTCCTTCACATTAGGTGGTAACTCACTTTGTAACTTTCGGAGAGGCCTTTCTTATTACACAATCAAAAGCCAGTGCCTTCTACCCCAATCATTGTCTACCCTGTTTCACTGCTTTAGTTTGCTCTCAGAACTCCTTATCTGAAAATACCTTTTTGCTTTTTTCTCTTTCTATTATCTATCTCTCGCCCTCTATACATGGAAGGTCCTCTACATAGACTGTAACTACTTGTGACTGTTTACATTTAAATAAATATTAAATAAAATTTAAAATATAATTCCTTCGTCACATTATCCACATTGAAGTAGAAATTTAAGACTCTTCTGCTGTAATATCCAAGTATGACTAGTGGGTACCATGATGGACTAATAGACTATTTCTATCATTACAGGGAGTTCTATTGGGAAGTGCTGCTCTATTATGTAAGCCTCAAAACATAAAATCTTTGTCATCAATTCATCATATATAGAGAGTCTAGAAGGTTTTAGGCCCAGAGAAAGTATTCCATTAGTATTCATTGAATAGATTTGTTAAATAGCATCTAGAACATTTAGCATCCTCCAAGAACAAGGATGCTCTATCCTGGAACTTAGCATGGTTCCAGGATATGGTTTTCCTACCAGGCTAGCCTCTCCTGTTGCACCCTCCCCCCCGCAACCCCCCAATAGCATCTAGAACATTTAGCATCCTCCAAGAACAAGAAGCTGAACTAGGCAAATGAGCAAACAACAGAAGAGCACAAGGACTATTAAAAATATCAAAGAACCCGGCCCAGTGCTGGGCATCATTTGTTGACACAGCAGCATTAACAGAAGAGCACAAGGACTATTAAAAATATCAAAGGACCCAGCAAGTGTTGCTCAGTGGTTGAGTGGCAATCCCATGAACCACGAAGTCACAGGCTTGATCCCGGCAGGGGGCTGCAGGAGGAGCTGATTGATGTTTCTCTCTTATCAATGTTTCTATTTCTCTATCCCTCTCCATCCTTCCCTCCCTCTCTAAAACTAAATAAAAAAATATTTAAAAATATATACCAAAGATATTGCAGATCCTAGATAAATATTTCAATTTCAGAAAATCAATCTCTCGTTATCTTGATCTCTCACTCTTTTTCTTCCTAAAGTATGCATATATAGAAAATTTTATATTTCCTAAAATATGTAAAAGATGCTGCATCCATAAAAATAGAGGGAGCAGTTGTGGAGCAAAATCAATTTAAGATAAAGTGTAATTGCATGTAAATGCAAGACTTGATTGGTAAATGCAAATCCTTGATTGAAGCAGTAAACAGTAGACTGATTAGTACAGAAAACTGAAGAACAAGCGTAGGACATGCTTGCCTGAGACTCAAAAAATTCTGAAACTTGTATAAGCGAAGAACATTCCTATCTATACATAATAAAAAATAATTGAATGAAAAAGAAGTGACAGGTTAAAATGCTAAATAAAAATAGAAGGAAACTATCTTGGTTTGAAGGAAGAGCTGAGTCTTCAGATAGAGTTCCAGATAGAAATTTATTAAGGTGATAAACAAGTTGTAAAAAAAATAAATAAACTTCAAAGAAAAATGTGAAAAATATCCTAAAGTTTACACCCCTATCCTCTAACCCAACAAACTCAGAAAATGACTTTTTGTACAAAGAAATGTCAGACTTTTCTGCCACAACAAATACATGAACAAATAGATAAATATCTATAGGAGTTTTGTTTTTGTTGGAAGGGTACCGGGGAAGTGAATGGTGGCACTTAAGAAAAAGGGTTCTATAACCACACAATTATATTCATTGGAAATTAAAGTGAGCTTTGGCCTCCACCAAATCTGAGTCTTCCAGACAAAATGAGTTGTCTGTTCTATTCAGGATCCAGGAACACCAGCCATCAATGGCAGCAGCACAGATCCCACTCCTAACAGAGTGATGGCTATGAATGGACATGGATGGGGGCGCTGTGTCTCTGATTTCTGTCAGATTTCTAATTGTTCAAGGAAGGCAAGGAAATTAAGTCCCTTGATCATTTTCCCAAGGAGCAGCCTCTTGAAATCTTATTATAACTGGTTTGAATGTTTCTTTGCACTCAACTTTTATATAAGACTAGAGGCCCAGCGCACGAAATCGTGCATGGGCAGGATCCCTAGGCCTAGCCTGCGATCAGGGCCATCTTCCACCTGCTCGCCAGTCTCCAGTCCCGCCTCACCACCGCCACCCACCCCCTTCCCCTCACCCGTCCCCAGTCCCACCCACCACCACCCACCCTGGTTCCCTGTTCGCCATCCAGGGATCGGAGCCTGTGGGCCAGGGGCCGGGGGGGGGGGGGGGCCAAGAGGGGGTCAGTGCACTTCATA
>NW_005353618.1:163217-165742 GCF_000412655.1 Myotis brandtii | reverse complement strand
AAGATGGCCACCCCCATGTGGTCAAAGATGGCTGCCCCCATGTGGACACAAGATGGCCAGCAGGGGAGGGCAGTTGGGGAGAACCAGGCCTGAAGGGGAGGGCAGTTGGGAGCAATCAGGCCAGCAGGGCAGGGCAGTTGGGGGCCATCAGGCTGGCAGGAGAGAGCAGTTGGGTGCCATCTGGCCAGCAGGGGAGCACTTAGGCAGCGATCAGGCCAGCAGAGGCGGTTAGGGGAGATCAGTCAGGCAGGCAGGTGAGTGGTTAGGAGCCAGTAGTCCCAGATTGTGAGAGGGGTCGGGTATGAGTCTGGGTCCCAGAGACCTCCCAGAACTGGAGTTCAGAGCAGTCAGGAGGTTGTGACTCCCTCCGGATTCAAAAAGCCAAGTCCTCAGGTGCCCGCCCCTTTGCAGGCGCTTGCTCGAGCCTCTGTACCTCTGTACTTTTACTTTCGCAGCTCCTCTGGGTCTCAGTGTGCTTTTTCTCTTTCCTTCTAGTTGTAGAATTTCCACTCGGCCAGCCTTCCTGTAGTTCTGGATGAACTCTGTTTTGTCTTTTCGTTGTATTTTTGAAGTTGTTGTCAGAGGCAGCAATTTCCGGTGTTTACCTATGCCGCCATCTTGGTTTTCTCTATACATATATCTTTGATATGACTTAGAGCAGTTCAAGGTCATGAAGTAATTCAGTATGATGTCTATAAACCCTAGTGCAGTTCAGTAGCTGTATATCCAATTAATGATCCACTTCAGTGCACATAAAGCTAACACATGACTTTCTTTCAGAAGAGTATTTATGTGGCATCCTCTCATGCATCCTTTTATACATATGGTACAAAAGAAAACTGTACTAATTTGAAGACTTTGTAAACTATAAGAAATATGAGTTTCTAAATTAGAATAATGATATTAGAGAAATGTTTATGCCATCTCAACATTTTTTTTAAGTTTCATAATAAGTCAAACATATTTATTAAATGCTATGTATTCAGTCCTGGGCAGTGTTGTGGCTCAGGTGGTTGAGTGGTTGAGCGTTATGGTCCCATGTGCCCTGACCAGGAATTGAACCATGACCTCCTGGTTCATAGGTTGATGCTCAACCACTGAGCTAAGCTGGCCGGGCTAAACTCTAAGGTTTTACAGTTTAATTCAATTTTTTTAAAAAGATGCCTAACTACTTTTAAAAACAATATTTAGTTGAACTTAATCATATACTATAAAATAACAATTCCTATCAATATAAATAATGAAAGACTAAATTGTTGGAAAGTTTTGCTCACCTTCAAAAACAATTTAATTCAAGTGATGGTGCACCTACCTTCCATTATAAGGATGAAATGAAAGCTTAATTTTTGAACTTTAATGTTATTTTGTTCCCTACTTTCCAAAAATAATAAAAGAGTAGCTATGAGGGTCAAAAAATGGGCTTTTGATTTCTATTCAGTGTATTTCTTTTTCTTTTTCATATGCAAAAAGAGTAAAATAGTTAGGTGCTATTTTTCATCCTTTACCCTTAGATCCTTTATGCACTTTGCAAAGGTATCATGAATGTAGGAAATCATTTGGGAATGACTTGAGACCTTTGAATAGTATCATGAGTAGAAAATATCAAATTATTATTCTGAGTCATTTATTTATATGCCACTAAAAGAAACTTAAAAGGGTAGAAAAGATTGCAATCTATAGGAAAATATTATAGGAAGTCATTTGGCAAAAATATTATTTCATTAACTGAAGCTTTATCAATATTAGTTTCTTATAAATGGAAAAATATTAAAAATGCACCAGCAGAGTATAAAAAGAGAAATTCATCAGAAATCATAGAAATAATCGTAATATGATATGAGCTTACTAGTAAATATTATGTATATTGTAGTATACTTATAATTATAATAATTTAGGTATCTTGTGTAGCAAAACAGTTCTGATCACTATCTCTAAGGAATAAAAACAAATAAGGTATTGTGAAAAGTAAATTGAATATTGAAGATGATTATTTGTTAGGTCCATTTATCATTTTGGTTCACACAAACAATCCTATATAATAAGAGAGGGATATGCTAATTAGCCCAGATATGGTAATTAGTCACGACCAGTATGCAAATTAACCATCACTTCAACACAATAAAAGAGGGATATGCTAATTAGTCCTGATCTGCTAATTAGTCACGGCCAGTATGCAAATTGACCATCACTCCAACACATAAGATGGCCGCCCCCATATGGCCACAAGATGGTTGCCACAAGATGGCCTGCAGGGGAGGGCAGTTGGGGGTGACCAGGCCTGCAGGGGAGGGCAGTTGGGGGCAATCAGGCCAGCAGGGCAGGGCAGTTGGGGGCCATCAGGCTGGCAGGGGAGAGCAGTTGGGTGCCATCTGGCCAGCAGGGGAGCACTTAGGCAGCGATCAGGCCAGCAGAGGCGGTTAGGGGAGATCAGTCAGGCAGGCAGGTGAGTGGTTAGGAGCCAGTAGTCCCAGATTGTGAGAGGGGTCGTGGATTGGAGAGTGTGCAGGCCAGGCTGAGGGACCCCC
>NW_005353618.1:161102-162839 GCF_000412655.1 Myotis brandtii | reverse complement strand
AGGGGGAAATCTTATTAATGTAGGCTCCTAAAAATGTGCTTAATATAACAGTTTTTAAATATGAGTTTCTAAATTAGAATAATGATATTAGAGAAATGTTTATGCCATCTCAACATTTTTTTTAAGTTTCATAATAAGTCAAACATATTTATTAAATGCTATGTATTCAGTCCTGGGCAGTGTTGTGGCTCAGGTGGTTGAGTGGTTGAGCGTTATGGTCCCATGCACCAAGAGGTCACCCTTGAGATGCCTAGTTAGAGCACATGCTGGGTTTCGGGCTTGATCCCCAGTAGGGGCCATGCAGGAGGCTGCCGATTGATGTTTCTCTCTCCTCCCTCTCCCTTCCTCTCTCTCTAAAAATCAATTAAAAAAAACCACATTAAATACTGTGTATTCAGAACTGAAATCTGATGCATCAATGGTTAAAGTTTCAGTTAACGGATTCATGCCCTCCTTTTATCTAAATTGTTGGAAAGTTTTGCTCACCTTCAAAAACAACTTAATTCAAGTGATGGTGCACTTACCTTCCATTATAAGGATGAAATAAAAGCTTAATTTTTGAACTTTAATGCTATTTTGTTCTCTACTTTCCAAAAATAATAAAAGAGTAGCTATGAGGGTCAAAAAATGGGCTTTTGATTTCTATTCAGTGTATTTCTAGTTCTTTTTCATATGCAAAAAGAGTAAAATAGTTAGGTGCTATTTTTCATCCTTTACCCTTAGATCCTTTATGCACTTTGCAAAGGTATCATGAATGTAGGAAATCATTTGGGAATGACTTGACACCTTTGAATAGTATCATGAGTAGAAAATATCAAATTATTATTCTGAGTCATTTATTTATATGCCACTAAAAGAAACTTAAAAGGGTAGAAAAGATTGCAATCTATAGGAAAATATTATAGGAAGTCATTTGGCAAAAATATTATTTCATTAACTGAAGCTTTATCAATATTAGTTTCTTATAAATGGAAAAATATTAAAAATGCACCAGCAGAGTATAAAAAGAGAAATTCATCAGAAATCATAGAAATAATCGTAATATGATATGAGCTTACTAGTAAATATTATGTATATTGTAGTATACTTATAATTATAATAATTTAGGTATCTTGTGTAGCAAAACAGTTCTGATCACTATCTCTAAGGAATAAAAACAAATAAGGTATTGTGAAAAGTAAATTGAATATTGAAGATGATTATTTGTTAGGTCCATTTATCATTTTGGTTCACACAAACAATCCTATATAATAAGAGAGGGATATGCTAATTAGCCCAGATATGGTAATTAGTCACGACCAGTATGCAAATTAACCATCACTTCAACACAATAAAAGAGGGATATGCTAATTAGTCCTGATCTGCTAATTAGTCACGGCCAGTATGCAAATTGACCATCACTCCAACACATAAGATGGCCGCCCCCATATGGCCACAAGATGGTTGCCACAAGATGGCCTGCAGGGGAGGGCAGTTGGGGGTGACCAGGCCTGCAGGGGAGGGCAGTTGGGGGCAATCAGGCCAGCAGGGCAGGGCAGTTGGGGGCCATCAGGCTGGCAGGGGAGAGCAGTTGGGTGCCATCTGGCCAGCAGGGGAGCACTTAGGCAGCGATCAGGCCAGCAGAGGCGGTTAGGGGAGATCAGTCAGGCAGGCAGGTGAGTGGTTAGGAGCCAGTAGTCCCAGATTGTGAGAGGGGTCGTGGATTGGAGAGTGTGCAGGCCAGGCTGAGGGACCCCC
>NW_005353618.1:159104-160249 GCF_000412655.1 Myotis brandtii | reverse complement strand
TAGGGGCCATGCAGGAGGCTGCCGATTGATGTTTCTCTCTCCTCCCTCTCCCTTCCTCTCTCTCTAAAAATCAATTTAAAAAAAACACATTAAATACTTTGTATTCAGAACTGAAATCTGACGCATCAATGGTTAAAGTTTCAGTTAACGGATTCATTCCCTCCTTTTACCCGGAGGCTTGGGAGAGGTGCTTCTGGGAGACAATGGATTCTGAAGCCCGGACTTGTCTTCCTATAAACATACCAATGGCAGGTCTCCAGGCCCTTCTCCCAAAAATCGCCAGCAGAAACACGCTAATCTGTGAACTGCCGCCATCTATGGTTTCTGGTGACTGGTTCCCTGGAAAATGCCACACACATTATGTAAACGTCAAAGTATAAAACGGAGAGGTTCACACCTACAAGGCTCTCCTATGTCAATGAGGTGGACTGCACAGCTCCCTTAAAAACCTCAACCCTGGCCTGATGCATCCGATAGGAAAGAAAAAGCCTGGGGAGTCAATCTGAATACCCTGAACTCCTCCTGGAATCGTGGCTTCAGTAACAGTAGTTGAAGAGAGATCTGATTCTCCCAGGACTTCACTACCCTTTTTCTGATCTTACATTTGTCTCAGACATGTACTGTATCATTTGGGCTGAAAAGGAAAAATCACGTGTGCAATATTAACATACCACTATCTGAAAATTGTATAAATGGAAAAATATTAAAAATGCACCAGCAGAGTATTAAAGAGCAATAAAAAGAGAAATTCATCAGAAATCATAGAAATAATCGTAATATGATATGAGCTTACTAGTAAATATTATGTATATTGTAGTATACTTATAATTATAATAATTTAGGTATCTTGTGTAGCAAAACAGTTCTGATCACTATCTCTAAGGAATAAAAACAAATAAGGTATTGTGAAAAGTAAATTGAATATTGAAGATGATTATTTGTTAGGTCCATTTATCATTTTGGTTCACACAAACAATCCTATATAATAAGAGAGGGATATGCTAATTAGCCCAGATATGGTAATTAGTCACGACCAGTATGCAAATTAACCATCACTCCAACACAATAAAAGAGGGATATGCTAATTAGTCCTGATCTGCTAATTAGTCACGGCCAGTATGCAAATTGACCATCACTCCAACACA
>NW_005353618.1:156976-158043 GCF_000412655.1 Myotis brandtii | reverse complement strand
GCAGTGTTGTGGCTCAGGTGGTTGAGTGGTTGAGCGTCGTGGTCCGATGCACCAAGAGGTCACCCTTGAGATGCCTAGTTAGAGCACATGCTGGGTTTCGGGCTTGATCCCCAGTAGGGGCCATGCAGGAGGCTGCCGATTGATGTTTCTCTCTCCTCCCTCTCCCTTCCTCTCTCTCTAAAAATCAATTAAAAAAAACCACATTAAATACTGTGTATTCAGAACTGAAATCTGATGCATCAATGGTTAAAGTTTCAGTTAACGGATTCATTCCCTCCTTTTACCCGGAGGCTTGGGAGAGGTGCTTCTGGGAGACAATGGATTCTGAAGCCCGGACTTGTCTTCCTATAAACATACCAATGGCAGGTCTCCAGGCCCTTCTCCCAAAAATCGCCAGCAGAAACACGCTAATCTGTGAACTGCCGCCATCTATGGTTTCTGGTGACTGGTTCCCTGCCACAACACACATTATGTAAACGTCAAAGTATAAAACGGAGAGGTTCACACCTACAAGGCTCCTCTATGTCAATGAGGTGGACTGAGCTCCCTTATTAAAAACCTCAACCCTGGCCTGATGCATCCGATAGGAAAGAAAAAGCCTGGGGAGTCAATCTGAATACCCTGAACTCCTCCTGGAATCGTGGCTTCAGTAACAGTAGTTGAAGAGAGATCTGATTCTCCCAGGACTTCACTACCCTTTTTCCGATCTTACATTTGTCTCAGACATTTACTGTATCATTTGGGCTGAAAAGGAAAAATCACGTGTGCAATATTAACTTACCACTATCTGAAAATTGTGGGGCTGCTTAAAAATCATTTTACACCCCAATTGTGTGTTTTTTTTTGTTTTAACTTCACATCATCTGTAGGTTAGACAACATAGCACTGTGGGTAAAGACTGTGGTAACAGGATGAATTCAAATCTGGCTTTATCACTTATAGGAAACTCACTCACTTTGGCTTCACTTTACATGTTGTTGAAATGGATATATTATTGTTTGTTCTAAGGATATATATATATATATATATACTAGAGGCCCCGTGCACAAAAATTTGTGCACTTGGGG
>NW_005353618.1:155171-156328 GCF_000412655.1 Myotis brandtii | reverse complement strand
AATGGCATTTAAATATATAAAATAAATATAAAAAATATAAATCTTTGTTTTACTATGCTTGCAAATATCAAAAAATTTCAATATATGACACGGCACCAGAGTTAAGTTAAGGTTTTTCAAAATACTGACACGCCGAGCTCAAAAGGTTTGCCATCCCTGCTCTAGTCCTATGTAATAAAAGGCTAATATGCAAATGGACCAAACAGCTGAATGGCCAGTTGCTATGATGCACACTGACCACTAGAGGGTAGATACTCAATGCAGGAGCTGACCCTTGGTGATCAGTGTGCTCCTACAGGAGGAGTGTAGCTCAGCCAGAAGCTCGGCTCACTGCTGGCGAGTGCAGCGGTACTCATGGAAGCCTCTCCCACCTCCGGGGCAGTGCTAAGCCATCAGTCGGACATCCCCCGAGGGCTCCCAGACTGCAAGAGGGTGCAGGCTGGTCTGAGGGACTCCCCAAATGCATGGATTTTGTGCACCAGGCCTCTAGTAATATATAAACCAGAATAATGGGGGCAGGGGGAAATCTTATTAATGTAGGCTCCTAAAAATGTGCTTAATATAACAGTTTTAAATATGAGTTTCTAAATTAGAATAATGATATTAGAGATGTTTATGCCATCTCAACATTTTTTTAAGTTTCATAATAAGTCAAACACATTTATTAAATGCTATGTATTCAGTCCTGAGCAGTGTTGTGGCTCAGGTGGTTGAGTGGTTGAGCGTCGTGGTCCGATGCACCAAGAGGTCACCCTTGAGATGCCTAGTTAGAGCACATGCTGAGTTTCGGGCTTGATCCCCAGTAGGGGCCATGCAGGAGGCTGCCGATTGATGTTTCTCTCTCCTCCCTCTCCCTTCCTCTCTCTCTAAAAATCAATTTAAAAAAAACACATTAAATACTTTGTATTCAGAACTGAAATCTGACGCATCAATGGTTAAAGTTTCAGTTAACGGATTCATTCCCTCCTTTTACCCGGAGGCTTGGGAGAGGTGCTTCTGGGAGACAATGGATTCTGAAGCCCGGACTTGTCTTCCTATAAACATACCAATGGCAGGTCTTCCGGCCCTTCTCCCAAAAATCGCCAGCAGAAACACGCTAATCTGTGAACTGCCGCCATCTATGGTTTCTGGTGACTGGTTCCCTGGAAAATGCCACA
>NW_005353618.1:152040-153635 GCF_000412655.1 Myotis brandtii | reverse complement strand
TTTTTTTTCTCTTTTTTTAATTTTATTCTGGGCCAGCTTTAGCTCTGGCTCTAGCTCTGAGGCTTCGTATCTGGTTTGTTTGCCGTTCTATAATCGAAACAATGTATAACTTCAGCTCTGAGATCCTGGCAGGCTAAAAGCTGGTTTCCGGGGGTTTTGTTTAGCTACTACATTTGCAACATAGTACATAGTTGCTTAGAGTTGCAACTCAGAGGCGGGGACGTTGGAGTCTGCAGTCACTGAAGCAAGCAAGCCTCCCTGCTCGCTTCCAGCTGCCTGGCTGCCGGCCGCCATCTTGGCTGACAGTTAATTTGCATAAGGATATGCTAATTAGCCAATGGGAAGGGTAGCGGTCGTACGCCAATTACCATGTTTCTCTTTTATTAGTGTAGATATATATGTATGTATATATATATATCACAGAGAAAATATTGTGAATGTTAGATATTGTTCCATTTTAATTTTATTGTTATATAAGAATGTTATTTATCAGAATAACCTGAAAATTTTGCTTTTAGAAATATGTTAAATTAAATATTTTATGAACATGGAGAAGAAAGTATGCTGGATAAAACATATCTGAGTATATATATAAATATCTATGTGGAATATATATTTATATCTATTTGAATGTTATTCAAATTCTTCATACAACCATTTCCCAGACTGCAAGAGGGTGCAGGCTGGTCTGAGGGACTCCCCAAATGCATGGATTTTGTGCACCAGGCCTCTAGTAATATATAAACCAGAATAATGGGGGCAGGGGGAAATCTTATTAATACTTTCTCATCAATTTCTTTGTGATATACTGAAGAATTCTAATATATTTGGGTTTCTTTTGCTTATGCTTACATTTGATTTGTAGGTTCCTATGCTCTGCTAAGCTCATGTTATTGGGAAGTGCAGAAGGAGTGCTAACAGTATGCACGGAGTCATGTTTCCCTTCCGTCGTATGGAATCGGTGCTGGGAAACGTATGCCCATCCTAGGAATACATTTTCCAGAACTTTTAAATATGAGTTTCTAAATTAGAATAATGATATTAGAGATGTTTATGCCATCTCAACATTTTTTTAAGTTTCATAATAAGTCAAACACATTTATTAAATGCTATGTATTCAGTCCTGAGCAGTGTTGTGGCTCAGGTGGTTGAGTGGTTGAGCGTCGTGGTCCGATGCACCAAGAGGTCACCCTTGAGATGCCTAGTTAGAGCACATGCTGAGTTTCGGGCTTGATCCCCAGTAGGGGCCATGCAGGAGGCTGCCGATTGATGTTTCTCTCTCCTCCCTCTCCCTTCCTCTCTCTCTAAAAATCAATTTAAAAAAACCACATTAAATACTGTGTATTCAGAACTGAAATCTGATGCATCAATGGTTAAAGTTTCAGTTAACGGATTCATGCCCTCCTTTTATCCGGAGGCTTGGGAGAGGTGCTTCTGGGAGACAATGGATTCTGAAGCCCGGACTTGTCTTCCTATAAACATACTAATGGCAGGTCTTCCGGCCCTTCTCCCAAAAATCGCCAGCAGAAACACGCTAATCTGTGAACTGCCGCCATCTATGGTTTCTGGTGACTGGTTCCCTGGAAAATGCCACA
>NW_005353618.1:150156-151124 GCF_000412655.1 Myotis brandtii | reverse complement strand
TAAGAATGTTATTTATCAGAATAACCTGAAAATTTTGCTTTTAGAAATATGTTAAATTAAATATTTTATGAACATGGAGAAGAAAGTATGCTGGATAAAACATATCTGAGTATATATATAAATATTTATGTGGAATATATATTTATATCTATTTGAATGTTATTCAAATTCTTCATACAACCATTACTTTCTCATCAATTTCTTTGTGATATACTGAAGAATTCTAATATATTTGGGTTTCTTTTGCTTATGCTTACATTTGATTTGTAGGTTCCTATGCTCTGCTAAGCTCATGTTATTGGGAAGTGCAGAAGGAGTGCTAACAGTATGCACGGAGTCATGTTTCCCTTCCGTCGTATGGAATCGGTGCTGGGAAACGTATGCCCATCCTAGGAATACATTTTCCAGAACTTTTAGTTCTCAGGAGGAGGTGTATAACTAATTATTACTAATTGAAAATATGCAAATTAACATTCATCCCTTCAGAGCCATAGCTGTAAAGAGGATGTACCTTTTGGACTGTCTTTGGCTAGGGCCTGACAAGAAGCAGAAAACTCTAAATCCTTCTCCTGTAATAGAATTGAAAAATGGGAGAAACCAGGTACCCTGAGTCACAGCATGGAATGCCATGCACCCAACCCTTGCATTGAAGCATCCACTAAACCCTTCCTCTCTCTCTAAAAATCAATTTAAAAAAAACACATTAAATACTTTGTATTCAGAACTGAAATCTGACGCATCAATGGTTAAAGTTTCAGTTAACGGATTCATTCCCTCCTTTTACCCGGAGGCTTGGGAGAGGTGCTTCTGGGAGACAATGGATTCTGAAGCCCGGACTTGTCTTCCTATAAACATACCAATGGCAGGTCTCCAGGCCCTTCTCCCAAAAATCGCCAGCAGAAACACGCTAATCTGTGAACTGCCGCCATCTATGGTTTCTGGTGACTGGTTCCCTGGAAAATGCCACA
>NW_005353618.1:130372-149744 GCF_000412655.1 Myotis brandtii | reverse complement strand
CAGTTAATTTGCATAAGGATATGCTAATTAGCCAATGGGAAGGGTAGCGGTCGTACGCCAATTACCATGTTTCTCTTTTATTAGTGTAGATATATATGTATGTATATATATATATCACAGAGAAAATATTGTGAATGTTAGATATTGTTCCATTTTAATTTTATTGTTATATAAGAATGTTATTTATCAGAATAACCTGAAAATTTTGCTTTTAGAAATATGTTAAATTAAATATTTTATGAACATGGAGAAGAAAGTATGCTGGATAAAACATATCTGAGTATATATATAAATATTTATGTGGAATATATATTTATATCTATTTGAATGTTATTCAGATTCTTCATACAACCATTACTTTCTCATCAATTTCTTTGTGATATACTGAAGAATCCTAATATATTTAGGTTTCCTTTGCTTATGCTTACATTCGATTTGTAGGTTCCCATGCTCTGCTAAGCTCATGTTATTGGGAAGTGCAGAAAGAGTGCTAACAGTATGCACGGAGTCATGTTTTCCTTCCGTGGTATGGAATCATTGCTGGGAAACGTATGCCCGTCCTATTCCTAGGACTTTCAGTTCTCAGGAGGAGGTGTATAACTAATTATTACTAATCAGAAATATGCAAATTAACATTCATCCCTTCAGAGCCATAGCTGTAAAGAGGATGTACCTTTTGGACTGTCTTTGGCTATGGCCTGACTAGAAGCAGGAAACTCTAAATCCTTCTCCTGTAACAGAATTGAAAAATGGGAGAAACCAGGTACTCTGAGTCACAGCATGGAATGCCATGTACCCAACCCTTGCATTGAAGCATCCACTAATTTATATATTCTGTAGTTAAAATAGTTTAGACACTGTAGGACTATAAACATATTTACTATATTTGTTGAGCTTTTAAAAAGCTCAGAAATTTAAGAAAATACAACAATGTAAAAATGTTCACCTAAGTGTATTGTAACATGTAAAAACTAAAGTGCCAGGTTTTTACTAGGTCTTTGTAAGTATTTGGAGTTTCTTTGCATTATTTTAAAAGATTACAATTTTCTATTCTCTTTTTAATAAAATGTGCTTGAATTAACTAAAAAATTAAAGGTGCTTGACTTTTAGAAGAGTTATATAGTATTCTTAAATATCCAAATGAATTTAAAATTGCTTCCCTTCACATTCCTGAAGCATGAAAATTCATACCAATAGAACGTGAATTTGAGACTTTCTAATATACGGCAAGTTTCTTGATTTCTCCTAGAATATATATTTGACAGATTTTCTACAAGAAAAAGGAAAAGTAACTGATTTAAAATACTAGTTGGACAGAACTGTCCATATGATCCCAACATGTTTTGACACTCTGTAGTTTAGCTCCCTATTTCTGAGTGACATTAGACACTTAGAAATCAGTACAAATGGGGTGAAAATCATTATTTTCTAAGAATGTTCTATCCTTGCAAATGAAAAGTATCTATTTTGAGGGAATGTTTGCCTGCTCCAGTTAAAGCCAGTGGATTATAGTTCATTGATACATGGTAGATGCTTTGAGAAGTCAATGACCCTAACCACTGACTTAAAATAAAGTTTTACCTAACATGGGTTTTTACTTAAAATAATTTCTAAAATGGATATATCACACACACACACACACACACACACACACACACACACACACACACGATGGCCTGACAATTTTGTTGTAAATAATGGGAACATTCTTGTTCATAAAAATTATTTCAATATCACTGATTGTGACTAAAGGAATTAAGAATGAAATAAATTACATAGGTCTTCTTTTGTACCAGAAACTTCTGCATAACATTAATAAGCTACAAATCTTATGGACTGTTTTTTACCTAAACTCTAAAACTCTCTACCAGCTCTCACATACTTGTTGCTTTAGGAGCATTCTCCAGACCAACAAAAACAATAGTGTTTTACTGGCCAACTCAATGTAGTATGATTACAATTTCTATACCTTTAAAAACATTGCTGCATAACTTATTTGCCTCTCTTTTAACAAGTCAATAGAATTATGCTTTTTGCCATGCTTTTAACATAAAATTAGATTTATTATCTAAGTTCCAAATCAACTTAGCTCAGTTATTGAATATATCATTTCTCCAAACTAATATATGTATATGTATATAGAAAACTATATCTATAAGTATAGTATCATATTTCACAAATGCATTTTATTCACATAAATTAAAGCACTATTTTAATTTCATTTTTACCAGGATATCTTGTGAAGATAAGGAAACTGGTCATGATACGCACGTTCTGTGATGTCCTTCTTATCCTTCATTTCTCCAGGTACATGCATCTTCTTATTCAGTTTAAAGCTAAACCAAATTATTTCATTATCACAGTTAGAGGCTATCTTTGTGTATCATGAAGCATTACTTTGTGTGACATATCAAATGGGGATTCTTCACTATTTATAAGTACCATGAGACAGAAAGGAAAATAAAAATACCTATCTTTCAACAACTACAGAGCAAAGAAACTTTCCATAATTGAGGGCTAAATGATGCTTAAAATATTAGGTTGCTGAAAATATTTTGAGTTCTCCAAGGAAAATGATAAAATACAATAACGTTGCTCATGGGCTGTGTCTTAGACCAGCCACCATAGAGGAGGTAACATTCTTGAGGAATCCAAGGTGAGGGAAGAAAAGAATCTCACAGGCACACAAGAAAACGTCCCTTGGAAATGAGCGGATATTTGAAATAGCAGCGGTTCATTAAAGGAACTGCAGTTGGTTCCATGCTCCTGGGTTTAACATGACAGTAGCAAGATAGAGCAACAAAGATGAAGCACGCACAAGAGGGCGGTGGGATAAGTCTTTATTTCGAAATCTCTCAGCAAATACACAGAACCTTAGTTTCAGCTGCAAACTCTACCTAATTTACATCTCTTTTAGAATTTTGCTTTGCTTTGCTCCATCCTGATCCAAAACATATCTGAGTATATATATAAATATTTATGTGGAATATATATTTATATCTATTTGAATGTTATTCAGATTCTTCATACAACCATTACTTTCTCATCAATTTCTTTGTGATATACTGAAGAATCCTAATATATTTAGGTTTCCTTTGCTTATGCTTACATTCGATTTGTAGGTTCCCATGCTCTGCTAAGCTCATGTTATTGGGAAGTGCAGAAAGAGTGCTAACAGTATGCACGGAGTCATGTTTTCCTTCCGTGGTATGGAATCATTGCTGGGAAACGTATGCCCGTCCTATTCCTAGGACTTTCAGTTCTCAGGAGGAGGTGTATAACTAATTATTACTAATCAGAAATATGCAAATTAACATTCATCCCTTCAGAGCCATAGCTGTAAAGAGGATGTACCTTTTGGACTGTCTTTGGCTAGGGCCTGACAAGAAGCAGAAAACTCTAAATCCTTCTCCTGTAATAGAATTGAAAAATGGGAGAAACCAGGTACCCTGAGTCACAGCATGGAATGCCATGCACCCAACCCTTGCATTGAAGCATCCACTAAATTATATATTCTGTAGTTAAAATAGTTTAGACACTGTAGGACTATAAACATATTTACTATATTTGTTGAGCTTTTAAAAAGCTCAGAAATTTAAGAAAATACAACAATGTAAAAATGTTCACCTAAGTGTATTGTAACGTGTAAAAACTAAAGTGCCAGGTTTTTACTAGGTCTTTGTAAGTATTTGGAGTTTCTTTGCATTATTTTAAAAGATTACAATTTTCTATTCTCTTTTTAATAAAATGTGCTTGAATTAGCTAAAAAATTAAAGGTGCTTGACTTTTAGAAGAGTTATATAGTATTCTTAAATATCCAAATGAATTTAAAATTGCTTCCCTTCACATTCCTGAAGCATGAAAATTCATACCAATAGAACGTGAATTTGAGACTTTCTAATATACGGCAAGTTTCTTGATTTCTCCTAGAATATATATTTGACAGATTTTCTACAAGAAAAAGGAAAAGTAACTGATTTAAAATACTAGTTGGACAGAACTGTCCATATGATCCCAACATGTTTTGACACTCTGTAGTTTAGCTCCCTATTTCTGAGACACACACACACACACACACACACACACACACACACGATGGCCTGACAATTTTGTTGTAAATAATGGGAACATTCTTGTTCATAAAAATTATTTCAATATCACTGATTGTGACTAAAGGAATTAAGAATGAAATAAATTACATAGGTCTTCTTTTGTACCAGAAACTTCTGCATAACATTAATAAGCTACAAATCTTATGGACTGTTTTTTACCTAAACTCTAAAACTCTCTACCAGCTCTCACATACTTGTTGCTTTAGGAGCATTCTCCAGACCAACAAAAACAATAGTGTTTTACTGGCCAACTCAATGTAGTATGATTACAATTTCTATACCTTTAAAAACATTGCTGCATAACTTATTTGCCTCTCTTTTAACAAGTCAATAGAATTATGCTTTTTGCCATGCTTTTAACATAAAATTAGATTTATTATCTAAGTTCCAAATCAACTTAGCTCAGTTATTGAATATATCATTTCTCCAAACTAATATATGTATATGTATATAGAAAACTATATCTATAAGTATAGTATCATATTTCACAAATGCATTTTATTCACATAAATTAAAGCACTATTTTAATTTCATTTTTACCAGGATATCTTGTGAAGATAAGGAAACTGGTCATGATACGCACATTCTGTGATGTCCTTCTTATCTTTCATTTCTCCAGGTACATGCATCTTCTTATTCAGTTTAAAGCTAAACCAAATTATTTCATTATCACAGTTAGAGGCTATCTTTGTGTATCATGAAGCATTACTTTGTGTGACATATCAAATGGGGATTCTTCACTATTTATAAGTACCATGAGACAGAAAGGAAAATAAAAATACCTATCTTTCAACAACTACAGAGCAAAGAAACTTTCCATAATTGAGTGCTAAATGATGCTTAAAGTATTATGTTGCTGAAAATATTTCGAGTGCTCCAAGGAAAATGATAAAATACAATAACGTTGCTCATGGGCTGTGTCTTAGACCAGCCACCATAGAGGAGGTAACATTCTTGAGGAATCCAAGGTGAGGGAAGAAAAGAATCTCACAGGCACACAAGAAAACGTCCCTTGGAAATGAGCGGATATTTGAAATAGCAGCGGTTCATTAAAGGAACTGCAGTTGGTTCCATGCTCCTGGGTTTAACATGACAGTAGCAAGATAGAGCAACAAAGATGAAGCACGCACAAGAGGGCGGTGGGATAAGTCTTTATTTCGAAATCTCTCAGCAAATACACAGAACCTTAGTTTCAGCTGCAAACTCTACCTAATTTACATCTCTTTTAGAATTTTGCTTTGCTTTGCTCCATCCTGATCCCCTAGTGGGGAGTCCATGGCCAAATGGTCAAAATCAGACTTTCAACACCAGTTGGGTAGGTCATTAGCCAGGAATAGTTTAACACTGAAAGCTGACCTAACACAGACGCTGTTTCTGTTGAAACTTGTTCTGTATAATCCTTATGTAGCACTAAAGAAAAGCGGCACTGAATGCTCAACTGCCTTTGCTAATGTGATCACTATGTTAGAATCTTCCCTCTGATCATTGCCCATGTAGCTTATTAGATGCACGATCACATAGTGTACTTCCTTTTGAGGGTGAGCGTGTGTCAGTCCCGTGTCCTGCATTTACACTTTATTTTTCATCTTTAAAATGTTTTTTCTGATTTGATAGGCAGGTAGCCCTATCAGAAGGCTTTTATATTTCAATACAAAGCATTTGTTATACCTGCAAGTCCTTCACCTTTACTATTCACTTGTACGACATTAAATCTGTATTGTTATTTTCCAAATATTGTATAGCCTGTGTTATGAATGATCGATAGCTGGAACTGCATAAATTCATTTCATTCTTTACAATGGAGGTTCTCAAGCTTCCATGTGCGTGATGCAGATGTCTGGGAGAAATTTCACTTGCACACAGCTGACCTTGGACAACCAGGGTGTTAGGTGTGGACTCAACCAAACTCAGATGGAGAAGACAGTCTTCCACCTGTGGTTGGGAATCCGCTGTGGGAACCCGGTCCTGGGAGACTAGGATTAGATATGAAGATACTATTTGCAACTCAGTTGGTTAAAACCAAGGATGTGAAAACCATGAATATGAAGGGCCGATTGTATTCATTGAAAGTGGACCAGTGCAGTTCAAACCCACATTGTTCAACGGTTGACTATATATGGAAGGCCCCCTTCTAGGTACTGATTTATTAGATACTAGAGGCCCGGAGAATGAATTCATGCACCAGCGAGGTCCCTTGGCCTGGCCTGTGGGATTGGGCTCCAACATCCTCTGAAGGGTCCTGGATTACGAGAGGGCACAGGCCAGGCCCAGGGACCTTACTGGTACATGATCAGGGCTGGGGAGGTACATGGGAGGTTGGCCAGCCTGGGAGGGACCGCGGGAGGGCTCCAGGGCATGTTCGGCCCATCTCACTCAGTCCCGATTGGCAGGACCCCAGCAGCAAGCTAACCTACTGGTTGGAGCGTCTGCCCCCTGGTGGTAAGTGCATGTCATAGTGACTGGCCGACCAGTCAACTGTCTGCCCTCTGGTGGTCAGTGCACATCATAGTGAGTGGTTGAGCGGCCCTGGCATATTATTAGCATATTACACTTTGATTGGTTGAATGGACAACCAGACACTTAGCATATTAGGCTTTTATTTTATAGGATAATAAGATAAGGCCCAGGAATCTGAACTCTTATCAAGCACATCAGCTGACTGTTTCATGAGATTCCTTCGTTTAAGGAATCTATATATTGTAGATAATGATGTCTTTGAAAGAAAACAGATATAAGGATTTTTAAAATTCTGTTCTATTTTGTTTATATTTAGAAATCACTATATGACTGGCAGAAAAATAATTCTTTATAAGAAAATAGATTTTATGTTTGGTAATTTATAAAATACGAATTAATACAATGCTTTTTAAGTGGTAGATAGCTCCTCTGCGCTGTTCTGGGTGACAATACATATTTATGAATGAATAATATTTGTATAAATGCATTTGTACTGAGGGGAAAATTGAAATAATTAGCTTTAATTAGAAGCTGAATTAGAAACAGATTTAGGTAGGGGAATGACAGTTTGGGCTATGCATCGTTTTATTGCCATTGCTATTATTGAACTTCTGCAACTTCCAGATGGGGCTGTATTAACTGCCTATTGTCATGGCTACCATTAGCATTGCTATTTTATATGCAGTGATATCAATGATAAACTGAACTGTGATCCCAGAAACATGGATTCGTTCTATATCTTTCTCTTCTAAGATAAATTGCGTTCATTTTATTTAAATGGCACATAAATTAAGACTTACATAAGCGTAGAGAAACTACAAGACATAACTCACTATTTTAAAATAAGAATTGACTTGCTTTACAGTTTAAGTCACCTCTGACTCTCTCCTACCGCTTTCTCACATCATTATCTGCATTTTTCCTCCAGGGGCTTTGGTATCCATCAGCGTGTAGCCACAAAAACAGACACAGCTTTAGATTGTTCAAAGAGGGAACATGGAATGCAGGAAAGTGGTTTCACAGGTCACAGGAGAGCCGAGACCACGCTGAGATTAGCAAAAGCTGGAAGCTACTCCTTTACCCAGAGATTTGAAGGAAGGGGGAGATGATGCTCATGGAATTGGGGATCTGGTTCCCCTAGGGGGGGATGAACCAGGGTGCACTCATCTGCACCCAGGACCAGCCCCCGAGAGACAGAGCAGGGGAAGGAGGACAAGGATGGATTGAAGACACCATAGCCCAGGACGTGCACAGGCGTCAGGCCCTTGGCTTTCCCTCTGTGCTGACAGCTGATGCTGCCCCGACTCCTGTGTAAAGAAAGCGAAACAGATTTAGGTAGGGGAATGACAGTTTGGGCTATGCATCGTTTTATTGCCATTGCTATTATTGAACTTCTGCAACTTCCAGATGGGGCTGTATTAACTGCCTATTGTCATGGCTACCATTAGCATTGCTATTTTATATGCAGTGATATCAATGATAAACTGAACTGTGATCCCAGAAACATGGATTCGTTCTATATCTTTCTCTTCTAAGATAAATTGCGTTCATTTTATTTAAATGGCACATAAATTAAGACTTACATAAGCGTAGAGAAACTACAAGACATAACTCACTATTTTAAAATAAGAATTGACTCGCTTTACAGTTTAAGTCACCTCTGACTCTCTCCTACCGCTTTCTCACATCATTATCTACATTTTTCCCCCAGGGGCTTTGGTATCCATCAGCGTGTAGCCACAAAAACAGACACAGCTTTAGATTGTTCAAAGAGGGAACATGGAACGCAGGGAAGTGGTTTCACAGGTCACAGGAGAGCTGAGACCACGCGGAGATTAGCAAAAGCGGGAAGCTACTCCTTTACCCAGAGTTTTGAACGAAGGGGGAGATGATGCTCCTGGAATTGGGGGTCTGGTTCCCCTAAGGGGGGACGAACCAGGGTGCACTCATCTGCACCCAGGACCAGCTGCCCCGAGAGACAGAGCAGGGGAAGAACAAGGATGGATTGAAGACACCATAGCCCAGGACGTGCACAGGCGTCAGGCCCTTGGCTTTCCCTCTGTGCTGACAGCTGATGCTGCCCCGACTCCTGTGTAAAGAAAGCATCAGGTGTAGACTGACAGGAAAGTACTGTTTTTCTCACCTTGGAGACAACATTTTCCTAAGAAATTAAAAAATAATAATATATTGACGGAATAATTCGTGTCCTTTTCCCTAAAGGATACGGTGATGCCCAGCCGGTGTGGTTCAGTGGTTTAGTGTTGACCTGTGAACCAGGAGGTCACCGGTTCAATTCCCGGTCAGGGCACATGCCTGGGTTGCAGGCTTGATCCCCAGTGTGGGGCGTGTAGGAGGCAGCCAATCAATGATTCCCTCTCATCATTGATGTTTCTATCTCTCTCCCTCTTGGAAATCAATAAAAATACATTTAAAAAAAGAATAGAGTGGTGAGTTATGCTCAAGTATCCTTGATTAACAAGGAAGCCACGCAGACCCACTGCAAGCTGAGCTCATTGGCAGCGCCCTTCTCTGGGGGAGAGGAAGCTGTTCCCACAGCACATTGTCCAGGAAATCCACACAGAGCACCTGGCCCACTCTGGGACGAGTTCATTCATTAGGCAACACGAACATTGGCGGGCAAGTCAAAGAGAAGCCGGGGAATACTACCTGAGCATCCACCACTGCTTCCACTCCCTCGGCCTTCCAGACTCTTCCAGTCCGTGTGGGCATGCGTGCCTTCTTCCTATCAGGGTCACCAGGAGTGATATGCAAGTGGATCAAAGAGAACATGGAGAAGAGCTTGCAGTTGTGCTGTAAGATGGAAACAAAGGAAAGAGAGGTGCATGTCATTGGTTAGTTTCCCAGGGATAGGCAAGAGCTCATCGGTGGTCCTCTTTGCCCCAAATCACAAATGTCTCCACATTGAATGAAGCACAGATTAAGCGTGAGCTGACAAACCCATTGTTCTCTTTTCTGGTCTCAGGATTGCTCTATGAAATTTGCAGGGAATAAATGTTTCTGCAGGAAATCGCCGTTTCTGTTTGGTGTCCCAGAAATATTTAGGAAGACACTTATCATGATTTTTAATAAAAATCCAGGGATACTTTAAAAATGACAGTGATACAATGATTTGTAAGTGTGTTTAAGAACAAGTGCATATGTTGCAAACATCTCAAAAAGATCAAAGTAGGATTCAGAAAATTTATGTGACAATCGTCCTTGTTTAAGAAATTGTATATTTGATTATTTTACTTAGCAGTGATACTTCTGACTTAAAATGTCTTTTGAGAAAATGTATGAAATTTATGAGGAAGGAGATAAAAATTTTAAAATATATAGAGTTAAATATTCCAGTTTTACAAAAAATATTTTAAAGATTGCTATTATTTTAGCCCTTGCAAAAATAAAAAGAAAGAAAAAGAAAAGTTATAATATAACTATTTTCTGCCAAACACACAAAATTTGTTTCTTACTTCAACAAATTTAATCTCTATATAAAATGAGGTAACTTTCACTTTCTGTAAACTATACTTACCTAAATAAAGAAGGAATACTTAATAATGTGGCATTTTTATTTAGTGATTTATTGATGAAAAGGCTGTGGTTGGTGCAACTGCACATACATATCTCAGCATGTGAGATAATAATTACCTAGTCTGTCACCTAATTATTCTGAGAACAATTAATGTATCAATTTACAGCATCAATAAAGAGGCAGACTATTGCTTTTTAAAAGTTCACAAAATGCTAAAATGTCTTTTATCAGTAAAGCCCAATCAAGACAACATTTTTATCAGTATGTGAGACATTGTAGAATTTCATGAATGAGAATTTTCAGAGTGCTCTTGGGCTACCTTGATAGAATTCATGCCAGAGTGATCAGTTTAACTGATTCTGTAATTACTAACAGGAAATCAAAGTAGTAAAATGCATGTGCTTTTTGATATGATGTTTTCCTACTTTAAACTGCTATCATATAAACTGATTGAAAGTGATATTGCTTTTAATCTGTGATTAGGGGAGAAGACTGGCTCAAGATGAACTTAACATTGTCCTCTTAATTAACAGGATAAATTAAACAAGATGGTATTTAATTTGGCATGTTACATAATATATTTCACTCTATTACTAATATTCATGCTAACCATTCTCTAGTAATGAACTGATCTTTAAAAAATATCCTACTGCGCTGGTACTAATTACAACTGCCCCAAACTATATGACTTCCAAGTAAGATGGGCCTAAAGATACTGAAATGGGGATCTAAATTAAAAGCAACTTCACTCTATTATAAAGCTGCACCACAGAGGTGATTCAATGAAATAAAACTATTCTTGAGCCTTAAAACATAGATATTTGTGTGGTTGTCTTATAATCAGTGGTGGACTGAACATTAAAAAAATGAAGGAAATTGATGGAAATTTAGTTGATTTCTTGTGAAAGGTATAAAAGATCAAGTCCTATACCAAGTTTCAATGGTCAGTGGAGCCCCCACTCCCTATGTAATCTACTTTCACCTGACGTAGTGGAGTTTATTTAATAACAAGAGTCAATGTCTTAGCTAAATGTCAAAGGTATAGGAATCAACATTATTTTTTGTTCATCCTCATTTTCTAAAACACGTTTATACTGCTATTAATGAGTCAAGTGCACAATGAACATTTATTAAAATTAATAAACATACATAGGACAATAAGCCCTCCTGGGTATATAATATAGTAGTTTAGTTAAATGCAATAGCTATGGTTAAAAGGTGTTAAATGTTAGCTTTCAGAATTATAACTCTTACGAAAAAATGTGCTTCCTTTTAAAAATGCTATTTTCAATACTGTAGGTGTCTGCCACTATAGATTTCCTGATACAATTTCAAACAATTTAAAAGCTTCTTTAGCTTTCTGTATATAAGCCTTCATATATGGATACAGCAAAGAGGAAAGTGACTAACCAATGAAGTTATAGGAATACTAGAGGCCTGGTGCACGAATTCGTGCATGGGTGGGGTCCAGCTGGCCTGCCCCTGATGGTGGGGGGGAAGGGTGATCAGGGGTGGCTCCGGCCAAGGGAAGGGGCCGTGGGCTTTTGGCCGGTTGGCCCCGCTCCCTGATCAAACTCCTGGTTGAACTCCAGGTCCAACTCCCGGTCAAGGGGACAATTTGCATATTAGCCTTTTATTATATAGCATGTGCATAACCCATAGACAGACAATAGTGTGGGGAAGGCCTGGGGAGGGGACAGGAGTGGGGTGAAGGGGTGAATGGGGGTTTTTGAATGGGGGAAAAGGAGGGACATCTCTAATACTTTCAACAATAAAGATACATTTTTTCAAAAGTTAATAAAATTAAAAGCATAAGACAGTCCATATTTTGATATAATCTTAAGTTATTTTTATAAGAGTTTTATACCTAAGAAGGTAACATCAAGCATACTATTAATTACTATGGGGTGAAGTCTAAATGTTTATATCCTCTTTACTCTTTATTCAAATTGAAATGTCTAAAGCCACAACTCCTACTTTTTTATCATGCTAGTCATCAGTTTATTATTTAAATTGTATCTAAATAAGTTATTTTGAAAAATAATAAAGTTGTCAAAAAATTAAAAACTAATATGTGAAGTTTGCATAATGGTCTGTGACTACTAATATTTTTAATTGATTTTTTAAGAGAAAGAAGGAAAAAGAGATAGATATATATCAATGTGAAAGAGAAACATTGACCAGTTGCCTCCCATACACCCCCCAACCAGGGATCAAACGCACAACCTGTTAGTGCACTGGATGGTGATCGGCCACCTGAGCCACCCAGCTGGGGCTGTGAATGTTGTTTTGATGTGTTTGTAGCACAGTGTGGTTCTGCTGCTGCAATAGCACTCTGCTTTTATAACAATGGTGCTCCCATTCAGTGGGGCTTCATTGTACCTCACTTCTCTTTTCTTTTCTTTTTCTTCCTGGCTGTAATGTTGAAAAATGGACTGTTTGTTCCTGTGAAGATTAATGTTTAAATAGAGGTAACTTTCTCTTGATTTTCTGCAGGAAGCACTCAGGACTAACAAATCAATTTAGACTCAAATACTTAAAGTGCCCAGGCTTAAAATAAAAAGCACAAAGAGTATAAAGATTTTCAATCTATATTAATTTAAAATGACGCTTTCCCTGTGGAAATTCTCAGAGCTGTCATACCTTCACATGTCAGATTTGCTTTACTAGTAACTTCCATTTCCTTATGGCAGCATAGATTTTTGGTAAATACATAAATAACAATGATTTTTCAGGGGTCGGGTTCTGTTTGCTTTAAGGCAGTTACAGACGGTAATGAAAGGCCCACTAGAGTGCATTAGGGTTGTTGAGCATGTTTTGGAAAATGACGTCCAAAGGATAGACTTTTATTAGCTCACTGCAAAGTGAGAGGCGCACTCTGATGCCCTGTATTTACCCCACGGAGAACCCGACAGGAAATATCGAGCCTGCTCTCCACCTGTGGCAACTTCATCCCCACTGTCTGCCTTCAGGAGCTGATTTTCAGGAGCTCGGGTCCAGTCTTAGTCCTAGTAGATTGCTGTTTCTGAGTAAATAAATTCATTTTTGACTAAGAAGAAACAGGGACCAGTGGCAGCTTGCTGGTTTTATCCTTATTCTTCCTGGAGTTTGGATGTGTGAACCAACAACGATCTTTTCATTATTGTTACCTAAGAAAACTCATACCTCCTTTCTATTATTGTACATAAAATTCATACCAACATCAAATTATGAAAAGATTGGACATTTTCAAACTAATGACCTATTATTTTCTTAAGTCACCTCAAAAAGGACAACCGTTTTGTCTTTTCTGTAGGTGTTTGGCCATTTCACCCTAAACAGTGTTCAAAAAAACACCCAATGGGTTTATATATATTTTATTAGGGGGAAAAGGTAAACAAAAGTGTTTTTAAAAACCTGTGTCACCTGGCCAGCATGGCTCAGTGGTTGAATGTCGACCCATGAACCAGGAGGTCATGGTTGCATTCCCAGTCAAGGGCACATGCCCAGGTTGGGGGCTTGATCCCCAGTGTGGGGCATGCAGGAGGCAGCTGATCAATAATTCTCTCCCATCATTGATGTTTATATCTCTCTCTCTCCCTTCCTCTCTGAAATCAATAAAAACATATTTAAAAAAATAACAAAACTCTGTGCATTGTTTACAAAAAAGGATAGATTGAGAGGAAGTAAAGAAAGCGTCTGGACAGGAACTTGGGTCTGACCTGGGAAGCATTGTGAGGTTCCAGGGAAGACGGTGTGTTCCTTGGACGAAGAGGAGCCACTGGAAGTTTAGACAGGAGCATGACCTGTATATTTCCTTTCCACTCCAAGAGTCTAAAAAGTTCTGCATAAAATTTGAGGCTGAAGAGTGGTTGAGAATAAAGCATGGCAGATGATCAACTATGGCAGACAAACTGTTTAAGGTTCCGGAGCCTTCCATTTGTGAAGGCGATGGAGTACATAAAGAACATATGAGGTCAGGGGACAACTGGTGGGTGATTCAAGCTGGTGTCAGGGTTCCAAGGATGCAGGTGCTGGGGCGGGGTGAGCCCAGGCTTTGGAAAGAGGCCGCTCCCACTTCTGCAGCGTGCTATTAGCTAATGCAAGTCCCAGGCTGGCCCAACACAAGAGGGGGGGCAAAGGCTGTTGGGTGAAACTGCAAAGTCACACTGAAAAGGGCTTTATACAGGACGTGGTAAAGGAGGGGTAAAGAAAAGAAAGAACTTTATGTTAAATCAGTACAACGTGCATGTTAGAGAATATACTTTCCTAAGATATTAATTCACTTTACTTTGCATATTTCATTGATTCATTCTGGATCCTCCCCCGTCTTAAAATCTCCTTGACAGAGTTCAAGAAGGCAATGAGAGAGAATATTTCATAAATTTTAAAAGACTTCATATTACAATATATTTTACTTAAGTTTAAAGTATTTTTAAATAGTTTTACTCATTTTAAAAGCCTGTTCCTTGATTTCTATAAAATAGCATTTCTGTTAAATCCCATCAGTCTCAAGTTTGTTCCTTTGTGTTTGACCTACTATTTTATTCTATATTTGACATTTTAAAAAAATTTTTTAGATTTCTGATTATGGGAATTTTTCTTATTTATTTATTTATCTTTTTTTTTTTTTTACCTCTGCAACCTATCAATCTTATAATTTGTATCTTTTCTTTTTAGTTTTAGGTGACAGCCAGTCTTTATTTCAAGTATTTTTCCTCATTTAATTCTTCCCATCTTCACCTGGAACTCAGGTAGGTTTTGAACACGATTTTTGTCTTCTATGGATGTTAAAATTTTGTTTAATGTTTTCCATACCTATATCAACTCTAGGTGGCTTTTGAAATACTAGAGCCTTTGCCAGTTTTTTTCATTTTTTTAATTCATTCCTTGTGTTTTGTCACTTATTGTTGAACACAAGCATTTGGTTCTGTGGTTCTTTATAATGGCTTGTCTTTAAGTTTCCAATATTTGCTTTGCTTCTAAGGATATTCACTGTGTATATTTTGAGTTTTGTTCTGGGTGATTCATTTCTTCTGATGCCTCTGTTTTAAGTTTAGTTAATTATGAAATTTTATTTTGTTTTTTTGTAGTGCTTGCATTTCTCACAGATTTCATAAGTTTTACCATTAGTACAAATTACCTGAAAATTATGAGATACTACGCTGGGATATGATGTTTTTTCACTTAACCTGCTAAATTAAGAAGGATGAAGCCCTCAGAATTATATAAACTTTCATGTTGTGATCTGGGTTCATTCCGACCTTAGGAAGCCCCCTACTGCTTCACCCAGCCACTGTTCTCTCCCACAATTTATCTCTTCTTAATTGGGCTACTCGGTACTTTTGGGGTAGAAAGGGAAACATTGGAAATGGCAGGATGAACTGTACTTATTAAAATTCTTCTTAAAAAAACAAAAGCCCTGCTGGTGTGGCTCAGTGGTTGTGCATCAACCTATGAACCAGGAGGTCACGGTTCGATTCCCATTCAGGGCAAGTGCCAGGGTTGCAGGCTCCATCCGCAGTTGTGGGGTAGGGTGGGGAGAGACAGCCAATGGCTGGCTCTCATCATTGATGTTTCTATCTCTCTCTCCTTCTCTCTTCCTCTCTGAAATCAATAAAAAATATTTTTAACAAATATCTTCCCAACCCAGCCCCATCCCATCTGCCCTAATGTTGCAATGTCTTCAGAGTCTGTGCTGTTAAATGCTCCTTTCCTGCGGTGCTGGGCCAGGTGGTCAGAACCTCGGGCATGAGTGAGCCAGCGGAACGCAGCTGGGAGCTGCACACCCCGTCTCCTGCTTTTATGGCGCCTGGTCCTCTGCCTCACTCGGCTGTTCATTTGCCCCCTGCCCCATTGAACCTTGTACATTCGGTTTTGAGAGTTTCCCAAAGTTTTGTTATCGTTGTTGGCCGTGTATTTTATAGTTGTTCTTTGGCTCTGGAGTCTCACAGTGGTTGTGTGTTGACTTACGTACCAGGAGGTCACAGTTGGATTCCTGTGACCTTCTTACCCCCATGCTGTCTCCCAGAGTTAGGTTTAGGTTTGAGAAGAGCCAGCAGCTCTTTCTTTTGGGACCTTCTGCGTGGAGGCAACTTCTACGTCATTGTCATTGCCCCCTGCCTTAGGTGGGGGCACTTTCTAAGCACGATTTCAGTTTCCTGTGTCAGTATTGGCACTGTTCTCCCTATAAATGTCTCTGGTTTATGATAAAAACAACATTGATTGGCTTTTCCAACGATTGTGGAAGAGGAGCCTCAGAGTGTGGTCCAATTTCTCAAACTTTCATATGAAGAATTTAACATCCTCAGGCCTTGAGTCAGGCACAGGGGTATGCAATTCTAAAAATCATCCTGAAGATTCTCATTTGCTTGGTCCGCAGCCCATACTGTAAAATGATTGCCAAGGGCAATGCCAACTCGACGAGTTGAGCACAGGGAAGCCAGTGGAGATCTGTTAGGAATCTCTCTGCCCCTTTAAGGAAATGACCTAACTGCTCTAGAAATTGTGTGCCCCTTAGGCACATACTGTAAAATGATTGCCAAGGGCAATGCCAACTCGGCAAGTTGAGCACAGGGAAGCCAGTGGAGATCTGTTAGGAGTCTCTGCCCCCTTTAAGGAAATGACCAACTGCTTTAGAAATTGTGTGCCCCTTAGGCGAGGATGAATAACATTTTCCAGCCTGCTCCTTCCCAAAGGAGTTTTGTGGACTTATTAATTCCATTAATCTCACATATTACTGATTCTTCATGTTAAATATACGGTATAACCCAAAACAGCACAAAACAGGTTTATCTGGCCCCAAAGGATGCTGTGCCAGGCACGTAGTATGGCTTCAGGCCATGAGCCTGTGGGGCTGGTTGAGTTTCTCAGTGGAGACAGTTCTTCCTTTTCTCAGACTCGACCTGAGCGAACGCGTCTCCTCACTGCCCACTTTTGTTGGTTGACTCTGTGGATGGCTTGCTCACCGAGTGTGCAGGCTTTTCAGGCACGTGGGCATATGCAGTGTCTCTCCTCCTGCTATCCTCCTGCCGCGTTCCCAAATGCAGCTTGAAGTAACATGAACTTGCAGAACATGTAACACGGTGAACATATCATGATTTGTGTTCATGTTTTGGGAGGTTTCTTTTCTTGACTTTTGAGAATGTCCTTTATATCTGAGGAGGCTTTTTGTTTGGGTTGATTCTGATTCAGTTTCACAGTTCTGAGCTGTGCCTTTTGAACTATTCATTTCCTCTGTGTTTACTTCCCAGAAGTCAGTGTCTGCCTTCTCAATGCCCACCTGCGGGTCCGTAGGACCTTATATATAACGTTATCTAGTAATGTTTGGCGCTTTATAGTTCACCCAATTGTTTTGAGGTTCATATTGAACGAATTGAGGGAAATCATTTTCTCTCACTCATTTATTCACTATAATGTTTTAGCAAAGCAGCTAACATCTTTGGTTCTTAGTAGGGAGTGTTGACTGAGAGTGAAGCATTGAGATAAAACCATTTGAATAGAATTCCTTTCTTCGTGATTCCACCTTTGCAATAGAATTAGAGCCCAATAATATCCAAACACCTTCAGACAATGTATAACAAACCAAAATTTAAAAACTTTATGTAGATGAAATCTTCTATCCAGGTTCATACACATTTTCATCATTCTGTCATTTAAATACAGTATATATGTTTATATATACTTTAGTGTATACACATGTACTTATCGATAAACACACACTGACGTACATATATGTTGATGGTAGGAGCTATCCCTTTATTTTATGTACAGAATGTACTATATCACCATGTATATGAAGGTGATCTATTAATAAATAGTGTATATTTCAATGTAGTAAGAAACTCTCTCTTTTACCTCTATCATACATATCACTTATTCCGCTTATAATGTGTCTAAGCATGTTTTCCAAACACTATCAGGCCTTTCTTTTCCTGATGAGTGCCATTTAATTTCTTCCCCTCCCTCAAAAAAACATGTGAGAGAAAAAAATATCAATAACAAAATACCTGCCTTTATAGAATTTATATTCCAGTGGGAAAAGACACTACACTTAGCCTCTCCTTGTATTTGCCGTATGATCTAGGCATGCAATTCCTCCAGCTAGCTGTCCTTGGCTGTAGTATGTAGAATTTTGCCTCCAAACAAATTACCAATGAATAAGGAGCTGCTACAAAGACATTCCTCAGCTCTGCATAATGGAGTTGTAATAAGTAAAATGAGTTTGAATTCTAGAGCTACAGACTTCTCAGAACGGTCTGATTACAACAATACATTTTATATTCATAGCAGGAAGCATGACAGAGGCTACTAAATAATTTTATTTGTAAAGTGCTCATAACCATTATTTGCAAGCAACAGATGGGCAGGAGTCATTAAAGAATCCTGCAATCTCATTCCTGCCAACAGATCCGCCAGTTCACGCCTATTCCCTGCCATATTCTGAGATACCTGACTTCTGGTTACTGGCCACCAACATTAAAATGTCTCTTTCTTCAACGCCCATTTAGCAAAAATCAAAATTTTCCAAGTATATTACATGTACGAGTACATGATTTTTTGTAGCTCTTTTCCTTCTCTTCTTCCCATTTTCCCCTTGATTCATAGATTTATTCTCACTTCACACTTGTCCACACCTTTATGTCAGCACTTTTACCGTCCAATGTTATTGACTCTTGCTGTCACTCAAGACTATTCTCTTGACTTTCCTCTCTATGTATGAAGGAGACATTTCTCTGGTTCGCCAAGGTTTAAAGGCATTTTATTTGCCATATTTAGTGGCTAGAACTTCTAAATAGCATGGCTAACTAATGGTCGTCTGTTACTAGTTCTTACCTCCCCCCCCCCCCCCCCCCCGCCATTTCCCACTCTTTCCTCAACCCCCAGGATAGTAAGAGATAGTTCTTGTTTCAAGGCATTCAGAGGGAAGCTAATGTTTCCTGCTTCCTCAAATCTGGGCTCTAACCACTCTCATGCCCTTCATCCCTCATTGTGTCCTTTTCCTCCCAGAAGGCCAGACGGCCATGATGTAAAAGGTCTCCGCTGTGGGGGAGTTGAGGAGTCCATCTCTGTTGTGTCTTCTCTCTTCTCCACTGACTATTGGAGATTAGACCTCATTGCCTTTCCTGAGCAGTTCTATGCCTCCTAGAAAATAACAGTCTTTCTTGATTATTTCTTCTCCTTTGGTACCAGTGGTCGGCAAACTGCAGCTCGGCAAACCACGGCTCTTTGGCCCCTTGAGTGTGGCTCTTCCACAAAATACCGACTTCTGTGCATGGGCCACGCAGTT
>NW_005353618.1:119083-130350 GCF_000412655.1 Myotis brandtii | reverse complement strand
TCTGCGCATGGGCCACGAAGTTTCAATCGCACTGTACGTGCATGCTTGCACGTGGTATTTTGTGGAAGAGCCACACTCAAGGGGCCAAAGAGCCGCATGTGGCTCGCGAGCCACGGTTTGCCGACCACGGGTATAGACCATTTCTCAAAGCAGAATAGTAAAAGCCTGACTGCTTTGATTCAAAGGTTTCATAGCATAGGACAAGAAGTAAAAATACTTTGTTATAGTTCTACACATGGGCTGGAGTAAAATCTAATTTATTAACTCTGCAAGTATATACAGGGTGGGGCAAAAGTAGGTTTACAGTTTTGAATACATAAAACAGTTTATTCTTTTTTTGCATCATTATTAATTAAGGTATTATCTTCCACATGAACAACTGAAGCTATTTTTGTCCATATATATGTGTGTGTGTGTGTGTGTGTGTATGTGTGTGTGTGTATGTATGTGTGTACTTTTTACAGTTAAATTTTCTGGGGTACAATTTGAATATATATAGCCAAAATATTAATAATATAATTTCATTTTACTATCACCTCTTATAGGATTTTAACATTCCAGAGAAACAACAATGATCTTCCTAAATTAGCCATGGAGGGGATGGGGTGCAAGAATGTGAAGATGGGGAACTTTAACTTCCCACACAGACCAGGACATGCAAGTGACCAGACCTTTCATCGCACCCATTTCCAAAAGACTAGGAATCCTTTATGGAAGAGTCTGTATATCATTCATCCAGTTTTTCTTATCATAATCATTTAGCATGGTAGTCAGTGACCAATATACGCCAGATAAACTAATGAACAGATGCACTAATATGCATCTAATTTAAGCATTTCTGCATAGGTGCTTGGTCTGTGAGACCAGATTTAAAGTGATTACCGCTTGGCTTTCTATGCTCAGTTCTCGGTTTCTACTGTTCTTCCCGTTATTTATTGCACTGTAGCCACAGGAGCCTTCTGAGGGGAAAACAAGATAACACACATGCTTGTTGCTCGCACTCTGCCCCGGGCACTTCCTCTGCTTGAGATGACCAGTCACATGCCGTTAGCTCCTCAACCTTTGTGCCTCAGCTAAGATGTCACCAACCTAAAGAGGCCTTTCTTTATCAGCCTGTCCCAAAGGAGCAACCCCTCACCCAAACCCAGCCTATAGCCCTGGTTTATCCATTACATAGTTCTATGTTTTAAATCTCATTTAACAGTATATGAAATTATTTTAGTTAAATATTTGTTTATGTCTGCACTAGGGAAGAGAGAGTTTACTTGTTGCCCAAATGTTATCCTCAAAACAGTGTTTAACATAGAGAAAATACTCAATAAATACTTCTTGAGTTTTTAAGTGAATGAATAAGTATCAGGTATCAGTGTGTGTGTGTGTGTGTGTGTGTGTGTGTGTGTGTGCGTACTAGATTATGCTGGTAAGCATGTTACAACTGACTTCCTGGGAAATAAAGCCTTCATTTTGTAGATTTGCTGATTTTCATAGGCTGGATAAATATGCCTACCACAGCCAAGTTCAAACTGCCAATGTGATGTCACTGAACTTGGAATTAGAAGGATATGTACATAATCACCCCTTTAATCCTGTGAAAATTGGCTTGAGCTGGCTTCAACACTCCAGATCGATTTTTCTTCCATCAAGTAGATGTTTTTTAACAGACATTAGGATGCCTGGCCTTCAGATGTTTCCGAAATTGGGCCCAAACCTACATTTTCCAACCGTCTTGCTGCCAGTTTCCTAGACCAGCTGATCACGTGGGCTCATTTAGTCGTTAATGTGCCATTTGCATGTCCTTCCCTCCTCTCTCTACCAAATGTCTACTAATACAGTAGGAGAACACTCAAAAGTAACTTGCAACTTATAGTTTCCATCAAAAATTAATATTTTTTCCATATACTGCAATAGCTATTTGATTTATCTGCGTTTTTACATCCATCATTCAGTTATGTGTTATATTAAGTCAGACGTGTGTTTCTCCCAATTGCTGTGGGTGGAGAACATATTTCCTCATCTCTATATCACCAGAATATAGGAGGATGCCTAACATATAAAGAAATACAAATATTTGTTTAATTTAATGAATTTTTAAGTGAATGAATAATAGTGTAGTGGATTTCAAATGAAGTATAAATTTGGTTCTTGACAATGAAAATAATGAGTGTAGGTCTCTTCTCAATATGAAAGCAGGGTTTTGTTTTTTATCATGTTTTGTTTTCCTGGCGAGTAGTAAATTGTGCCCTGCAGTTCCACCGCAAGTTGAAGGGGACACAGATTGTTCCTCATTAATAGTTGGAGATGGTGAGTCATCAGAGCGTGTGTGCGTGCTACATAAAAAGCAAATCTTTCATTTAAACCATCCAAAGGAATTTTGACGTGTAGCATTTGAAAAATGATTGGTCACAATCAAAATAGGTCTTTTGAAAGCAAATATTAGTTATGAAATTCTAATAATTTATTAGTTAAAACTATAATAACTCATTGTTTTCCTTAAAAACGAACCCCTAGCCTTAAAATATCCCTGCTCACTTGTTTAGGTTTCTGTAACCAAAGCCTGACTTGACAGGAAAGTATAATCTTTGTTTCTATGGAAACTCTGTAGCTACTAATACATGTGTTCTATATCAGGATTCCATTACTTTTAGATTAATCATCTAAATTTCATCATAGTACAATCCCAGTGAACTATATTATCATGATTTTGAGAGAGAGGAAAAAAATAAGAATGTCTCACATGATTTTGAAGAGAACTAAAAGCCAATGCTTGTGCAAGTGCCATTATAAGGGGGTCACTAATTTAGTTAATGAGAATTTTCTGGGAGATACAAAACAAATTTTATTATTCAATGTTGGCTTACATTAAAATGAGTATATGTAACTTTTCAAGTGATAAAAGATCTACACAAGAACTCAGAATATAAAATTTTAAAGTATATGGTTATTTATAAGAACCATATTAATTTTCTAATGTCCTCTGAATTCATTTTCCATTGCTTTATAAAAAACTGACTACAAATTTAGCAGCTTAAAAATAACACATTTTTATAATATATTTTTATTGATTTCAGAGAGGAAGGGAGAGGGAGAGAGAGAGAGAAACATCAATGACGAGAGAGAATCATTAATGGGCTGCCTCCTGCATGCCCCACACTGGGGATGGAGCCCACAACCTGGGCATGTGCCCTGACCAGGCCTGGAACCATGACCTCCTGCGACCAAAGGCCCATCTTCCTCCTGGCTGGTAGGTGGAGGCCACTCCGAGCTCCCGGACGCCCCCTGTGTGTCCCCCGGCCTCGCATACTGCTCACCTTTAGGGCGGCCTACACTGTGGCAGTGTGTTCTTCCACGGCCAGCAGGAGCCCACCTCGCCTGCTCCCCTAACTGTGTACATGAAGTAACACCATCACCTTGGTCATAAAAGGAACCTAATCAAGACGGCCATATATGTGCTATTTTGCCATATTCTATTGGCCAGAAGCAAGTTATAAGAACCACCCACACTCACAAAAGGGAGTTACACGAGGTCATCGATCACTAGGAGACAACTGGCGATGTTTGTGATGTTCGGGCCTTGCTTTAAAAGTGCTGCAATAGTCCGTTTCCCCGAAAGTGGGGAAAAGTAAGTCCTGAGTGTTGCTAGATGAAAGCAGGTTTTCTACAACAAAAATATGTTCCTAGCGTATTAGCTCTAAATGATCTCAATATTCCTCATTTAACGAAGAGCCCAGGGTTTATTTTTGACAAATTTTATTAACTGCTCTTTTTGCTTGGTATTCATTTTAATCTCAATACACATGTGAGGTACAGAAGTGAGGAAAAGAACAGAAAAATGATAGCACTTTTCTTCACCTAACAACATGTAGTAGAAATTCAAGGTAATTGAAACAGACATCAGATTAAGGCAATTAAATTTTTATTTCTTGCTTTATTTTATTTAGCTCCTAGCACTCAACTTTAAATAAATTTACATAAAGATGAGGTAGGCTAGGGTCTGGGATAAAGAAGATTGAGAAAACTTGACAACGATAAAATAAGCATCTAATTTTATTTTTATTTGACATTCAACCAAGAGACCAAATGTTAAAATCAAAACAAACCCTTAGGCTTGTATATGCCGGTATCCAATGTACTCAACACAGCAGCAGTTTGTGTTGAATAAACAGCTTCTTGCCCGATGGAGAAAATAAAACAAACACCAGAAACAAATTCTGTCCTAACTTAGATTACAAACTTGTATGGTAATAGTAGCTACAGTAAACTAAAACTAAAACTAAAACTAAAACTAAACTAACAGACAAGGAAACTAAGCTACTTTTGTTTGTGAGGGTAAATCCTAAACATATTAAGATTTGTGTATAGATATTGATTTTACAATTATAGAAACTAGGAGAGTGCCTTTTAAAATTAATTAAATGGTGCAGTATTTATGTGGAATTACATGAACCATTCCCACATAATATGTGTTAATACAAATATTCTGTGTGTGTTTTTCATAATGTCAGCAAAGAAGCATTTTTCTATGTTTTCTTCCCATTAATATTCTCATGATATCAAACCCAAATCTAGAAGTCCATCATTGATTTGCAGAAATCCAAAATGGTTTTCACCATGAACATCACCTAGAAATTCCATTTATGTTCAGAATGTGTAGCCTTACTTTTGAAGGCTTTATCTAGATGCGCATCATCATTTTGATCTGTGACATTAAGAGAAAATCAATTTAATTTGAAAAATGCACATTAAATTATTGGTTGGGTAAGGTTAATTTTCCAAAGTTTAGGATATTGAATTAATGGGGGTAGGGGGGACAAAAAAATGAAGTGCGGCAACTATTTATGTGCAAAGCAATTTATTTAGAAAAAAATAGACAAGCAATAAAAATCAACAAGGTCCAATTAACTTCTCAAATGTAACTTGAACTTATGATCTTCTCCTCTAATTGTGATCCTCCCCCCGTGCTCCCATCTTAGTAAATGCCATTTCCACTGTGTGTGTGTGTGTGTGTGTGTGTGTGTGTGTGTGTGTGTGTGTATGTGTGTGTGTCTCCGACTTGGAAACCGGGGTCACCATTTCCATCTCCCTTGCTCACACTGCCTGCGTCCAACCTATCACCAGGCTGTGCTGTTTTCCTTTATTCTGCGTGTATCTCAAGTGGTCCTCTCTTCGCAGTAGTCCTAGAAGCCATCATCCCTTACCTCCACTATTTCACCATACCTCTTTCAACATGTACTCAGACATTCCTTATTATGGAAACCAGAAGCATTATTTAAAATACAAACTGGATTACATTATTCTTGGTTTTAAAATCCCCCAGTGCCTTTGTTATGAATTAAGGGTGATATTAAGAATCCTAAACACGACAGATTTCTTCTGCATGTTCTTGTCCCTGAACATCTCCCCACGCTTTCCCAGCCACCTCCTGCCTGCTCCCCTGCTCCCTCAAAAGACCACTGCCACACGCCTGCCTCCCCGGGACCCTCTCTCTTCCCAGCCTCTGCACATGCAGTCCTTGATCAAACGCCTGACCACAGGTTGCTTTACTTGCTATGACTTTGCATGGTACATTATTCTGGGTAATACTCACTTACACTATGTTCACGTTAGTGTTATTTGTGTGATTACTAACTTCCACTGGATTTTAAGAAATAAAAACCCAGAAAAGTTATTTGCTCCTTGCTACATTCCCAGTTTCTGGCACCGGGCTAGCACATACTAGGCGAAGAAAAGTATTGTTGAATAAATAGAGGGCTAAACAGTGGGGTGTGTTTAATTTTCTAAGAATGTTGCAATTATCTCGTGTGGTATAATTTGGAGAAAAAATAGAGGAACCCTGGGAATTTAAATTTGGAATCAATCTTAAAGTCTACGATGTCGTCCTTTTATAGCCAAGTCTCAGGGAGAACCGGAGGCTTGTAGATGTCACGCCATGAAACTCAGGGCAAGGACGGGTCCGGAGGTCTCCCCCTCACATCTGGTGTCTGTGCTGTTGGTACCATCAACATGACAGCATAGATCTCTCTAACTCTTTCCTCAATAATGTGGGTTTCACTTTTGTATCTGTAGGTCTTTGCCATTAATCTCTTATTCCTGCACGAATCCACTCTTTGATTTCTGAACCACCACTAAGCGCTCATTTTTTTCCTACATCTCTGACCACTCTGTTTTCTCCAATTGTTGCTTAAATGGAGCTGTTGTTCTGATTTGGTCTCCCACCCTTGTCATCCTCTATCACACTTCAGGTTGATTCCATGTATTTCAAATCCTTTGGGATCTAAAATTTAAAGTCCAAGGTGATCTCTTTTTTTATGTTTTCCCAAACTCAGTAGCCATCTACCAGATAGTCCTAGTAGTGGAAGCTGGAGATAGTAGTAGTAGTTGGAAATCTCATACGTCCTCAACAGAGTCATCGTTTACTCTTCAAAATAACCTTCTCCAATCTGAGACTTGGTGGACAGCATCGTCATTCCTAACTGGCACGCCCAAAGCCTGACCAGTGCGAAGTAGCTCCTCTGTCATCCTCACTCCGCCCCACGGCAGTCAGCTCCTCAGCATTAGTGGCTCTCACCTCAGTATTCCCAGGCTCTGTGCCCCCGTCTTCCTCTCCTGCGACACCCTCACTGCTGCCCTCTCTCCCCACTCCATGATATCATTGCACCAACTTCATCGGGCAGTTGGCTGTGTCCTCTTCACGCCACATGTCATGGTGCACCCAGCTTCCTTTATAAACGAAAGGAGCCTGGTGTTTTTAATCAAATGGCCTTACTAGTAAATATTTCACTTGTCTTTACCATAAAATGCAAATCTATTCCTTAAGATTCTTGGTCACAAGTGACAAAACCACAGTCAAATTAGTTTGAGCAAGAAAAGAAGAATGTAACCCAGAATCAGTGGCTCAGAGGTTGAGCGTTGACCTATGAATCAGGAGATCACAATTCGTTTCATGTCCCAGTCTCCAATCATGCAGGAGGCAGCCAATTAATGATTCTCTCTCATCATTGATCTCTCTCTCTCTCTCTCTCTCTCTCTCTCTCTCTTTCCATCCCTTCCCCTTGCTTTCTGAAATCAATCAAATCAATCAGGATGACATATACTATATATATATATCTTTTTTTCTTAAAGAAGAATGTATTGCCCCATGGGGTCTAAGGAAGGAATGAACCTACTACTGAAAAGATAAAGGTTCAGCTGGACATCAGATGCACTGAACACAGCTACTCGGACACCACTGAGCTTTCTCCTTGTCTCCCATTTCCCGAAACACCAGTGTGATACTCTCTCGCTGTAAACTCTCTTTTGCAGTGAGGGAGAATATTAGCTATAAATAGGGGCCTCAGATTTACGTAAAATAACACATTTTATTCAAATTGAGATTATGATAATGTTTAGTTTTCTAAAACACATTTTTTAAAATAATCACAAAAAGGAAAACAAGTGGGACCAAAGCAAAGAAATACTAGAAAGAGAAATTCCTACAAAATTATTGAACTTTAACTATAAATCAAAAGTTCTTAAGTAAGTACTTAAGCAATCTAACCAATGAATCTATCTATTTATCTATCTATCATCTATCTAAATTGCACTGCTTCAGACATATTACAAAATTTGAAATTTATTTTCTCTTTAGTAGTATAAATTGACTTGCAAGAAAGCTGCAAACATCTTTCAGATAAAGAGGATGAATTGTGGTTTCAGGAAATACTGACAGTCCATTGTTGTTTCTGCAGAAAAGTCTACAGTGTTTCTGTTGTTCAAGATGGGCAGCCAATCTCTCCTACTGTTGTTTTGTTAGCAGAGTCATGCAATTGACAATGGCATTCAGAAGAAAGTGGCATTTCTCAATACTCCTTAATTTCCATATGTAGCCCCAGACTTAGCACAGTATGCGCCTGCATCTAATTTGCTTCCTTTCTCACTTGTACATAAAATATATGGTTTCTAAATTGGTTTAATGGAAGCAATTATCGGAATGATATTCACTGGAAGTGCTGTGTGTGAGGAAAATGCATAAAAATAGGAAATGCATTTTCTAGAGAGACTTGTATAGCCATTTAAGCTCAAGAAGTAAGCAGATCAGCGCTATGCAATTGAACTGCTTTCTTATTAAGCCATCATGAGTTCAATGTGTTCCTTTAGAACCTAAACCCCTTGAGGATTGTTGGGGCTTTGTTTTGTTTAATAAAAAATCCCCATTGCCACAAACAAAGAAACATTGCCTATCATTTCATGACTATGTACTTACTGACATTCATATGTCTAATTGTATTGCCTTTTTCTTTTAAACTGCTAATTGTATTGACGCTCTATCCACTGAGCCAAACCGGTTCCGGCATCTTTTTTAAAAATATATTTTTATTGATTTCAGAGAGGAAGGGAGGGAGGGATGGAGAAAAGGAGAGAGAGAGAGAGAGAGAGAGAGAGAGAGATCATTGATGAGAGAGAATCATTAATTGGCTGCCTTAGAGAGTTATAAAGCTGTAACTTTTATAGTTGGTACCTACTCCGTGGAGAACATACACAAGAAGGGCTCTTCTGTCCCATACATCGAATAACAATTTGGGGAAATCGGAGGCTTGTTACGGGTCTAGGAACTTAAAAGACACGAGGAGCCGAATGGCCAACGAAAGGGGACCGTGCCTGTCTGAATGGCATCACGCAGCCTCTGGGTCCGCAGGGCTTGGTTTCGCAGTGATTACTGAGTTCCCAGAAAAGAGAGGACGGCTGGTTCCTGAGTTTCAGTTCTGTCCACTTCAGTCGCACCAGTTGGTCTCAAGTATTCAGGGAGCATAAATTCCCTACCGTCTCTTTTCATGCCAAACTTATAGCCCCATTTGTTCCCCTTAAACATGAATCTCATAGCCCATCACTTGTTTACAGAGTAAAGCAATACCAAAATTTTGTCCTAAAAGGATAAGAATGGAGATATTTATAATGCTTATCAAAAGAAAATATTAAATACAGGGAGGGTTTTTTTGAGAAATAACCCCCCCAAAAAACTGTTCTTTGAAGTATGAATAAAAAGAAATAGAAGATAAGAGGATTGATAAAGTATCAGTAGAAGGTGGGTAGAGGGATTCATGTGTGCAGTGTACTTGTTGATCACACATTTGTGCGATTATAGGAATATATTTTTAACCAATTATCTCAAAATTAGAGCCATCACAACGTTTTACATGGAGTTGCATAAAAACTCAAAATGTAAGTTATTTCTCATGAACCTATGTTATATAAGTGTAGAGGGGAAAAATAAATATTTTCTCCAACATATTATTCTATGCAATATGTGGAAAAACTTCAGAAACTCAAGAAAATTACAGATATATCAGAATAAAAGGTGATTAGAAATGTAGAAACTAGTGGTAGTTTGAAAACTATTGTAAAATTTTGAAAAGTATTATAATAATTTAAAGTACATGTTAAAGTAATTGAATATAAAAAGATAGTGATAAATATGCAATATAAAATTTACTCTGGGTCTCTCCAATGGCTAAACAACCTATAGTCAAGACTGAAGTTATCTTAACCCTTATTTCAAAACTGCAGTTTTTCATATGAAAATTTGAATACAGGAAGAAGAAACTCTTCATGCTCTTTATAAATTGTCTAAGAATTTATTTCACAATTTCCTGCAAGTGATTGTGCTTGAAACATTACCTATTTTTTTTTTTTTTTTTTTTTTTTTGGCAAAGGGCAGACTTGAAATGTTCTAGGCAGAAGTCAACCTGCAGATAAACACTAAATAATTAGTTTTTTGTGTATCATTCAGAGAGAAGCTAACAATTAAGGATAACTAAACAAAACTAATATTTGTTAAGTAAAAGCTATCATGTGGCTTCTCCCTTGTATTCCTGCATTCTAGATTGAACAATACGGTCATTAGAAAGTTAACCCCAAGGGTCAGGATGGACCACAGTCCAACAGCAAACTGTCTTTCCTGCAGTTTCTCTTACGATGCATCCATCTACATAGATATTTTCTAGAAAGTACTTCATTCTTCCTGCTTTGTTTCTTTCAATTAGATTTTACATTTCCCCAATTTGTTGGAATCTTTGTATTTATTAATGATCACAAATGTACAATATCTGCACATCCCTGGTTTCCTGAGCAGGAAGTAATTATCTACTCATATCAATATCTTTAAAATGTTATGGTATGTAACCACTTATTAGGTTATATTTGTTAATAATAACTTGTGTATTGCTGTGTAATCTCCACTAATAGATTTTAAGGTCTCTTAGACTAATTAATTATTTTCTTTTTGCCTATTCACACCTAAAAAGGCACCTTGTACATGGTAATCTTTCAAGCAAATGTTTCCTGAATAAATATTCTGACCTCATAAAGAGACAGAGTGTCATATAGTTTGGATTAAATTCCAAAAATACAGTGCAAAAAAATGTCAAGATGCTTTGATTAAAGTTCCTAATTGTTTAATTATCATTAGGAAAATTTATAAGTAGCCTCATTACATCATTGTCACCTTCAGTCACTTTTCATTTATACTTAGAACTCATTGTCAAAGGATGACATTCCAGGATTTGGGACCAGTCATTAGGAAAGTCACTATAATTAACAGGGTATTTCTCATGAAGTACGTTTTGATTATTGGCAGCATTTTGTATGTAATCAAACCAAATTATGACACTTAGCATTTAATCAAAATCAATTATCAAAGGAAGGTTATTTTGTACAAATTTTCTTTGTGATCATAGTCACTTAATGCTTAGAAGGTGGTTAGCATTATCAAGTAAACTCTATGCCTATTACTTTATTTTAATTATATATCCAAAATTCTTTTATTTTGGACAATGTATTATATGGACACAAATGTTTTTTATTAATTAAATTATTATAGAAATTTATTCAGTGACATTTAAAATATAATTCCATCTTCTATATGGTAATACTAATTTTAATAACTTTCTATAAAGGAAAATTCTATTTTTATCCAGTAATGGAATAGATTTTAGATATGTATATTTTCAATATGAGTAGAGAAAAAAATACTTGACCAAAATTTTTATCTTTTTAAATGTATATCTATCATATTTAAAATTATTTTATGATTTATATCATTAACATTTTAGTTTATTGCATATCTTTGAATATAACTGTTAACTCATGATGCTCTTCAAATGTGTAAATTTTCTTTCAAGTTCCACTACTTAAACAATTGGTTTTGTTAGAACTTCATTTAAAATAATATTAATTTCCATTTTAACTTAATTTCTTTCTTAGGTCATATATCTGATTTCCGAATGATGTAAAGA
>NW_005353618.1:116360-118508 GCF_000412655.1 Myotis brandtii | reverse complement strand
TAAACTCATTTTCAATATAAAAAGATGTAACTGAGAGCAGAACTTTTCAAACTTGCACTGAAAGTGATAAGACATGTGTCAGACGCTACTAATGCACTGGTCCTATTGCCTCTCTTGCCTGAGAACATATCTAAACCACTAGACAACTACCTTTTTAAAAGCTCATATAGAAAGTTTTTATTCATAAACATGTCTAAATATTGATTTTGTTATAGTGTTCTTATACATGCCATATATCAGAGTGATTGATAAAATTGATTATTGTTCAGATTGACTTCTAGTGTACTTTACTTTTATACAGTCAATATGTTTTTAGAAATTAATCCACAGAGTTTACCTTTCTATTGCTTTATTTTAATTTTGAATCTTTTTTATCAAAAATTACATTCAGGGCCAATGTATCATAACAGGACTGGATTTACTTCTTGTGTAAACAACTAAAAAAATGGACAAACTATATAAAACAATGGTCTTCCAGATTGGCCATAAGTCAGTGAAGCTCAGTGCCTTGGGGGGAGGGGGTGCGGGGGGGAGGGAATTCCTGAGGTAGACCTGCAGTAGCTGCACTTGCTACAGTGAAAGAATGTCCAGGACATGTGGCCAAAAAGGGTGACCCAAGCAGAAAATTCTCAGGGAGCAGAGCAGTCGATTATACAATTTTTCAGATAAGGCACCTGGAAGTAACATTTTAACACTGTCACAGAATCACTACTAAAACCCAGTAACCTGCAAATTAGTTTGGTATATATTTTGTCAAATAGAATGTATTATTTAAATTGGAAATGAGATAATTCTATCCTATAAATTACACTGATGGGTATTATTTTTGACACTGATGAAGAAAGAGGACTAATCCATAAAGTGTTTGATATTTTAGGTTTTATAGATTATCAATATTTTTATATAGCATTCTATGTTATTCATTTGTCAACAGTAAGAAAATCTACACATGCAGCTTGCTGCATTGCTTGTCTGGATAGCATATTGCTTAATCAACCATTTAAAGTTGTTCGAACAAGAGATTAATATGCATTCATGTTTGGACTAAAACCACAAAAATAGTTTCATAAAATGAACATGGTTTTCTTTGAGGGCACCTTGTGAAACATTCAACAAATCTACTCAAGGTTTTTTCAACTCTGATTCTATCAGTTCTGATGTCCTTAACGCCCTTGTCTCAAAAATCTTTTACTGTTAGGTTTGTATTTGCACAATCTTAGGTACTAATGAATTAAGAGACTTGTATGGATTATGAAAAAAGAGAAATCCATTTTCATACAAGGTTTTTGATCCCCACTTAAATAAGTTTATTAAACAATAGCAATTTTATTTACATGGTAACCCAAAATCAAAGTTTCAATATAGTAAATATTAAAAGCAAAATTTTGTGCAAAGATTTGCAAAATGGTAATTTCTAATTTTCAGGGATTCAGAAGGAAAGTGGACACGTGTATCAGCATTGGTTCTAGGATTCATGGCGTTGCATAATTTTATGACTGGAGTTGTGATCATCATAATTAACCAGTAATTAGTATTGATAATATTCATAATGGGAAGAAAGCAAAGGGGGAACGGGACTGGGCTTTAATGTGGAGCAGAGACTCTGGGCAGTGGCTTAAATCCTAGTCCTGCTGAAGACAAGATTGGACTTTGTCCATGGCGGGCGGAGAGAGATGGTGCCTTGGAAGGGAACCCCCTTACTTTTACATCATCAATAAAGCTTTCCACAATGCCTCATCCTCCCACGGGGGCCTCAGGAAATTCCTCTCCCAGCGGCACCCCAAGAACTCCACTTCCACGGATAACAGGTGGGGACACAGAGGGCACCCCACCATTAACCAAATGCTTCGCGAGGATCCTGGTCTGAAACTAATTGTATCTATCTATATCTATTTACCATTTTATCATTTACCTGGATACTCAGTAAATGTGTGCTGAGTATTCCTTGGATTGTTCCGGAAGCAAGTCACTTTGATACACTGCGGGGTGAAGTGCAATTTGGTTTGAACTTGCTGAAAGACAGTGCATAGACAGTTGAATATCTTTGATTCAGGAATGCAGCATCCAAGAGCCCAGTCCAGTGGTCGGCAAATCGTGGCTCGTGAGCCACATGCGGCTCTTTGGTCCCTTGAGTGTGGTCTTCCACAA
>NW_005353618.1:105886-116302 GCF_000412655.1 Myotis brandtii | reverse complement strand
TGCGCACGTACAGTGCGATTGAAACTTCGTGGCCCATGCGCAGAAGTCAGTTTTCGGAAAGGAGATAGACGAAACAAGTATACAAGACGAGTGTGGATGGGAGAGTTGGAAGGGGTCGACCTCAGCGAAGGTACCTCCATCAGATTGAGGACGTTTTTAGCAAAGGCCAGCTTAGGAGGACCCTAATTAAGTTAATAACAATGTACCTACCTATATAGTTGAAGTTTAAAAAATTTGTCTCTCAAAAGAAATTTCAGTCGTTGTACTATTGATATTTGGCTCTGTTGACTAATGAGTTTGCCGACCACTGGCCTAGTCTAAGGGGCGTGGTGGGGAGGATGAAGGGTATGTACAAAAATGTAGCTAAAAGGATGTGCGTTGTTGAGAATAAATAATGAAGCATGCCATGGTAAAGAACAGGCACTTCTGTGAGGTGGCCTTATCAACAGGGGCACAGGAGCACAGAACCTCTTGTTAGTGGAATCCAAGCATATGTTTCTCTCTTCCTCATTGTGGTCGCAGAGGTGCCGACCTTCTGCTTCTAAGAATAAGGCCTGCAATTGTGGTTCAGCTCACCTTGGCTCGCCCGGCAGTGAGCGTCTGAGCACTTTGGGGTTATCATGTTCTCACTTCTTGCATCGGTCCTGCGGATTTCCTCAACCTCTTCTCGCCAAGATGTTGATACCAGCCAGGTCTTGTGGCTCTTAATGACTTGGTCCTACTTCTTTGTAGTTTGTGTTTAGAAGAGATACATTGCAACCAAGCATGTTGCAAATACTGTCCATGAGTGTGCAGTTTTTTATATGCAAATTATGGAATTTTAAAATTAGGGCTCTGCCATAGCCACCATGTTCCAAGAATTCCTGTACTCATTCTTTTAAACATTAAAAAAATGATTTTTTTTTTGGTAAAAGATAGTTGGAAAACCATTGATAACAATTCCTAAAATAAAATTATAACAAAAACAATGGACAATAAAGAAGTTATCACATATGTCTGCACGTGAGCAATACAGAAGATATAAAAAGTAATACAATTGATTGACTGTCACAGTGATTAACATGTAGGTTTTTAATGTAGGTAGGTGTTTTTTCAAAAAATTGCTTTCTGTTATATCCGATGACTGTGGCATAGACAGCTTTCTCTTGAAGCTAATTACTCCCTGGGATGCGTGTACCTTACAATCAATAAAAATTGCATGACCTTTGCGTGAGAGGTTGCAAATTTTCCATAACAGCTGAGCAAATGATGGAAACAGACTTGCAAAACAACTACCGATAATTAGTGCATGCATTTGAGTTAACAACACACATTTGCATTTATGACTTTGAGCCATATACTTTGCTCATAGGTTTTTTAAAAATAATTTTAAATGAGTGATTCTAATGCTAATAAATTATAGGTTACTATTTAATTTTCTTTGTTTTACTCCTGCACTCAGTCTTTCTGATTGATGGTAACGTTCAAGTAAAGAATTGGCAATAAACTGAATTAATTTCCCGGTACTCTAATATGTCAATTATTAGCTTCAGAAATCACAAAGAAAAGTAGAGTTAAGAACATAATAATAAATTATTAGTAAAATGAAGATAAGAGACCTGTAAAACCATTAATAACAGGATTAGGTAAAAACCTATTAGAGTCCAGAGCCTATAACTTCTTCAAAAGTCTTTGTTAATGACAAGCAACATCGTTATTGCCTTTCCATTAGTTGGTTTTAATGATCGGGATGAATATCTCTCAGCACGTAAGAACTTTGAAAGCTTGGTGCTCTTACATTGTAAACTCCTCACTGTAACATGGGACAAAGGATTGTATTAGCGCCGCAGAACCTGTACAGAGTGAGAACTTAGTTATAAATGCAGGCAGTTATAACTCCATGGAAACAAATCCCAGCTTGCCATATCCATGATTTTCATAAGCTCTCCTGGCTCACTGTGGGCACATAGAAAAGACTGCTCCTTTGAGATCACTAGGGGTGTTCTTTCTTTCTCCCCAGATAAGATAAGGAAGGGAAAGGGGTACTTCCAAATCCTGGGATCTGAAAATCAAGCCTTTATTATTATCATTATATATTTATTTATTTTAATCCTCATCATTGTTATTAATGTGAGCGAGAGAGAGGAAGAGAGAAGGAGGGAGGAAGAGAGAGAAAGAGAGAGAGAGCGATAACATCAGTAGGTGTCTCCTGCATGCGCCTGTGTTACTAATTGGGGTTACTAGCTGGGACTTTGGTTCTTCTCATCAACACAGAAAAGGTTTTAATCAGCAAAAATGAAAGTGAAGCCAAGTGGGATTTATTGAAGATACACTCTGAGTGAGGAGAGACCATGGTCCTGAACTCTGGGGTTATGTGGTTTAAACTAGAGGCCCGGTGCACGGATTTGTGCACCTGTGAGGTCCCTCGGCCTCGCCTGCAGGCTGAAACCGGCTCTTCGACATTCCCCGAGGGGTCCCAGATTGTGAGAGAGTGCAGGCCAGGCTGAGGGACCCCTGATCGGGACCGGGAAGGGACTGTGGGAAGGCTCCAGGACCTGTCCGGTCCCGACTCCTCCAGTCCCTATTGGCCAGACCCCAGCAGCAAGCTAACCTACCGGTCAGAGCGTCTGCCCTCTGGTGATCAGTGGGCATCATAGCGACTAGTGGAATGGCCGAATGAATGGTCCGACACTTAGCATATTAGAGTTTTATTATATAGGATGGGGGATTTTCTGGGTGAAGACTGTCATTTGCATTCAGGGATGATTGATAGAAAAGGGTTATATAACTAAATTTCTTTTGTGCATGCCCTTACCCATAATGCATACAGAAAAATCCAGGGGATGGGGAAAAACTGCAATAAAAATATGCAAATTTCATTATAATTAGTCTAGGGCCTAGTAAGGGCCTATTGAGGTCAAGCAGCAAGCTAACCTACCGGTCAGAGCGTCTGCCCTCTGGTGATCAGTGGGCATCATAGCGACTAGTGGAATGGCCGAATGAATGGTCCGACACTTAGCATATTAGAGTTTTATTATATAGGATGGGGGATTTTCTGGGTGAAGACTGTCATTTGCATTCAGGGATGATTGATAGAAAAGGGTTATATAACTAAATTTCTTTTGTGCATGCCCTTACCCATAATGCATACAGAAAAACCCAGGGGATGGGGAAAAACTGCAATGCAAATATGCAAATTTTATTATAATTAGTCCAGGGCCTAGTAAGGGCCTATTGAGGTCACGTCATTTTCCTCTGAGCTTGTGCCAAGAACTGGCTGGTTCTGAACCTGCCTGCTGGCGGTCTGCTGGCTGCTGGGCCGCCCATAGAGAGGGGGTCTGAAGGCCATATCGATCTTGACCCCAGGTCAGGCCCCACCCTAGCCACTCATGTCTAACTTCCTACCTAATACCTGGACCAGGGATCAAACCCGCAGCCTGGCATGTGCTGTGAATGGGGCCCTGGCCCGCGACCCTTTGGTGTATGGAAGGTCACTCCAACCAACTGAGCCATACCAGCCAGAGCTAGAAGTTAAGCCTTTAAACATTATATCTACTGGGTGAGTGTAGGTAAGAAGACTACATTAGTTAGTAGTCTCCTACAGGATATCCCCAAGAATTTTGCTAAGCCTCTACATGTATTTTCTTATTAATAGAGTTTGTTTTTACATGCTGCTTGTTTAGCTCTTTACTTTTCATTTCTTTCTCTAACCATCTCTGCTATGACTTTGTTTTATTTGTTAAAATAGAGATAGCAATACTTTGCACTGTATAGCTCACTGCTTTAAATGTATTACACAACGTACAAAGAGTCGGGCAAGCATTATTACAGTGCACAAATGAAAGGTAGAGTAACGGCAGTCCTTCACGCCCATAAAATATTGAATTTACTCATATAGAAGTTTTTCTTAGATATGTAATCCTATGAATTATTCACTAGATTGAAGCTATTAGTAGAGTTGGAAAATACAACACTTTCAGGGAAACGTGTTGAACAAACCTCATGCATAATTAATGGCGCATGCCATTGTGAGCATTGTCATGTTGAGTTGGAGGTCACAATTAATGAATGGCTTAAATGACAGGACAAATAATGGATATTGGCTCTTCAAATTTTAATGGCAATTTTGCATGGGTAATTTATTAGCAGCCTTGCTGATGAAGATGACCATTCACATAAAAATACCTCTGTTTTTAATAGCTTGCTTTCTTTGCTATTCAGATTCTTTAAGTATCTCTGAATGTACCTGGACACACGAAGATCTGGTTCTCCTAGTTCATATCTATTTGTATCTTTAATGTGTTCTTTTGGATATTAAAGTGAACACTCAACATGCAAAACCATTCCAGGAATAAATTATTCCCACTCTTTTCAGCAGTTAGGGAAGTTCATTTGAAAGTTAATGCTGTGATGGCCTTAGGTGAAGTGCTAATGAATCAGCCTCAGAAGGCACGTGACCTTCTTGGCTGTCTTACCAGAACATTTTATAAATGTGTGTTATGTTCCTTACGCTTCTGGGTGTCATTTGAAAGTTCCAACATTAGAATTATTTGCCTAAACCAATTGGTCGCCATGTGCAAAACACTCTTTTTTAAAATCCTTATAGTCGAACTGTGTTTCCTCCATACGTTTTTGTATTATTATCTATTTTATTGGCTATAAACCTAAGAAGATTCATTAGTACTGACTCTCAGGTAGAGCAACATAGGATGACAAACTTATATCAAATATTTTTATACATTTGAGCTTACGTGAGGGTCAAACTCAAATAGATTGGAATCAACTATAGGTTAATGTACATATCCATATGGCATTATATTGCCTTATGACATACTAGTTTCAAACATATTCTATATCTCAAAATTCCCATCATAAATACAAATATTAATAGTGTTTACTTTGCTCTGACAAAGACAATTTAGGAAGGAAGTGTCGAAAGCCTCACTTTAATTTTTCACTAAATTCTGGTGATGTCCTGAACTTCTCCTTCTTAATGTATTCATGAAAGTAATTGGGTCCCCAGCAAACCACTCAGATGTTTTCTGACCTCCTGTGACTTTCAGGAATGAGAGTGACACAAGGAGAAAGGAGACTTCAACCATCATTAATCAATGGGTTGCTTTCCTTAAAAAGACAAAGTAAAAGGCTGCATTTAAATTTAGCAATGCTGTTAGGTGCCTAAAAGTCATAATGACCCACAGTTCTTTCCTAATTACATTTTCTCATGCAAAGGTAACATGCAGAGAATGATCAGAGAGTATAAGGGCTCTAAATTTTACAAACACCTAAACATTTTTAAAAAAGGACATTTCAAACATGTCAAAAAGCATTTCATCCACCTTCTAAAGGTGATAGATCCAATACGCTAGTCGATAAGCCTGAACAAACTGCAAAATGTTCAACTCTGCTAACACTGTAACAGGAGCAACTTGCTTCATGTTCCGTGAGTTTTAAATATTCTCTCCATTTGCTTATCTGTTTTGCTTGTCATTTATTTACATCAGGGTGGACTCGTGGATATTTCATCTCTTGATAATAATTCAGCACGTCATCATTTTTTGGTTGTGGCTGCTCAAACTCTTTCCTCTTGGCTATTGAAAGTTTTTCAGTTGACACCTGGCTCCTTTGATATACCTCCATGGGGTCATTGTCCTCTTATTTTTGTCTTGCTTTTTAGCACTTCCTTGCTTTCTGTTGCTATAAGATACTCCAGGCTCATCTTGTTTACTTCCTGTTCCAGCCCTAGAATCAGCCATTTCCATTTCCCCCCCGAGGATGAGAAATCAATTTCTAGGTGATGAGGGGCTTCTTGCTACTGCAGTGTCCTCCCTGCGAAGACCTCTCCACTGTTAGAGCAATGAGGTACATGTGCATGCGAACCTGTGCCTGCACACTCATCCATAAATGCTTGCACGGGGGTCCGTCTTTATAGTAGGTGTCTACTGGCGTCCCCAGCTCTTATCTAGGGGACCCTGTTAGGCTTGCCCTGTGCTTCTGTGCAGTCACCACCCCAATCATGAGAAACTTGTTTCCCAGCACCCCTCATCCCCTTACTTCATGGTTTACTCCCAGGACACAGGGATATTGGCTCCAAATTGTTCACCTATACTCCCCTGGTTGAAACCTTTACCAACTAAAGCCCAGTGTCCTATGCACAGTGCCTTTTGCCTTTAGTCTTACAGGCTCCACGCACTTCTAAAATCACTTAGGTCTGCACTGTTCTCCTCCCCTTCGCTCAGTGAGGTGATTCCATTTGTAATACAATTAGATTAGTTTGTCATCGTCTACATTCCTCTCTGGTATCCTCTGGCATCAGAAATGATGTTTTAAATGGCATACGTTCAGGTTTATTCTGTAGGCTGTACAGTTCTGTGGGTGTTGATAAATACAGAGTCTTTGTCCACAATTATATTATCATTCAGAATAGTTTCACTGCCCAAAAATAACCTGTGTGGGTCATCCCTTCAACCCTCCCACATCCCTAAATTCCTTGCTACCACAGATCTGGTTACTGCCCTTTTCAAGAATGTCATAGAAATAGAACCATGTGATATGTAACCTTTTCAGCCTCGTTTCTTGCAATCAGTGATTTTGTGTCCTCTATTTGTGCCTTCATAGCTTTGCCCTTAGCTTAATTGCTGAACCACTCATATTTCGTTGAGTTTTGTTTGGTTTAGATTTTTGTGTATGTGTTCCTGTGTTTTTTGTTGTTACTTACCACCTGGACCATTAGTTTAGCCCTCCTCTGCTCCCTAATTTATGGAAAAATATTTAGCTCCATATGATAGCTAATAGCAATTGCGTTATAGGCTTTGTATGTGGAATATATTAAATGTTTGAAAATATTTGCTTCTTTTATATATGCTTCTTTTGTTTTATATACTTCTTTTATTTTACAATGATCCTTGGTAACCTCATGTTCCCCTTTCATTTTTGTTTTTCTTTCTTCTATTTAAATCTATTGATTTTATTTAGTAGTTAATGTTTATCCTCTTTTCCTCTTCTCTCTCTTCTCCTCCATCTACCCCGCTCCTTTTCTCACTCTCATCATATCTGTTTCTTTTAGTGAATGCGAAGGACATCCAAAAAGTACAAGCCAGGGATGCAGTTATATATTTTACAATGCAAAGGACAATATCCTCATAACAAATAATTACCTTGCCTAAAATATCAATGGGGCTGAGACTGAAAACCCATTTTAAACAAGCTTTATATTTTTTCCTATACATTCTAATTCTGTAGAAGATCTAGATATACTAGTACACTCAGCATTTGCATGAATAATTCGTGTAAATTGAGGCATAATCAGGTTTAATGAATGTATTATTCAGTTTTACCAAATTGTGCTCATTAGAATCAGTTTTTCTTTGTCTATCAGGCATGTAATGACTAGAAGAGTTGGGTAATAAAATGTTGAGTATGTTTTGCTGCACATTAAAAGATTTCTCCCAGAATTTTGCTAAATAATTAACTTTGATACCATGTTTTCTGAAATTATTTATTTTTACTAGTAAGAGAATTAGATGATTTATACATTTTTTCTTAAATAAAAATTAATTCTAGAACAAAAGAGACAAGTTGAATTGAGTAACAATTGATTTATAATACTTTTCTGGGTTGAAAACAGAAATATGCACACTATCTTAGTAACAATAATTATTTATTGAGCACTTACTACATTCTAGGCATGCTGGTATATACTTTGGACTCATTTAATTCTCCAGCACATATTCCCATAGACATAGTCCCATAGATAAACACATGGGGAAAATGTCATCGACCACATTTTCATGTGAAAAAAAAAAAAAGGTTAATAAGGTAAAACCTGGTATATACTTTGGACTCATTTAATTCTCCAGCACATATTCCCATAGACATAGTCTCGTAGATAAACACATGGGGAAAATGTCATTGACCACATTTTCATGTGGAAAAAAAAAGGTTAATAAGGTAAAATGACATTCAGAATATTTTCTTGTGTAAAGGTTATGAAGCTAAAATCAAATCAAGTTCTACCTGATTAAAACCCATTTTATTAAACATTTGCTGTACTGATGATACTGACAGAAACAACTAAACGGAGTATCAATTTAAAACAATCTGCTTGTCACCTGGCTGGTGTGGCTCAGTGGTTGAGCATCAACCAGTAAAGGGCGCGCATGAGGCAGCTGATGGATAATTCTCATCATTAATGTTTCAATCTCTATCTCCCTCTCCTTTCCTCTCTCTGAAATCAAGAAAAATAAATTATCAAATAATCTGCTTGTCCATAACCATAGCATGAGGTTGATGAAAGCCATTCATATGCTATTATTGCTCTGATTTTGATAGCTTAACCATATGGATACACTATAGACATATGATTATGATAGAAACATGTTGGTTCAAGAGCTGGCCACTATTACTAAATCTTCTAATATTTTTATAATTTTTCACCTTTAAACTTACAAATGTGATTTGAAAAATATAAATGTGGTTTGTAAACACGGCGAATTATATCTCGATAAATAATTGCTTTGTTTCCTTTGGTTCTTCTGACAAAGGAAATTTCTGAGAAGTAACATTAAAATTTATCATTGATCTCAAAGAACTATTATGAATGAATCAATTGCAAAAAACTACTAAGTGCTAGTCTCATTTCCATAGAAATGGTCTCATTATGACTAAATACTGAAAATGTATGAGGACAGTATTGTTTAGAGTAAGTCTTGCGGCACTTTCTTTCCCACTAACTCATATAAATGTCTTCTCTCAGGTTTAAAATTAAATGATTTGAATTCATCACGCACACTAGGAGATACTCTCCGAGTTTCGCTCTGAACTATTAGTTCCATTATTTGTGTAAGTTTATTTAGCCCTATAATGACAATGAACTGGGTTGAATAAAATACTGTTTGCATATTTTTAAATAAAATATGTTTCTTTTCAAAGTTGTGAGCAACATTTACATTTTTTCTGCCTATTGGTTTAATAAGTAAATATGCAAGATGTTGAGGTGCATCCAAATAGATTATTGTATAATAAAAACAATCTTTTTTCCTATCCCTTGACTGACGCCGCAAGTCTAATAAGTTCTGTCATCTCAGACATTCATAATCACAGAAATGCCCAGCTTGTGTGGCTCAGTGGTTGAGTGTCAACTTTTGAACCAGGAGGTCACGGTTCAATTCCCAGTCAGGGCACATGCCCAGGTTGCAGGCTAGATCCCTAGAAGAGGGCGTGCAGGGGCAGCTGTTGATAATTCGTAAATATGCAAGATGTTGAGGTGCATCCAAATAGATTATTGTATAATAAAAACAATCTTTTTTTCCTATCCCTTGACTGACGCCGCAAGTCTAATAAGTTCTGTCAGCTCAGACATTCATAATCACAGAAATGCCCAGCTTGTGTGGCTCAGTGGTTGAGTGTCAACTTTTGAACCAGGAGGTCACGGTTCAATTCCCAGTCAGGGCACATGCCCAGGTTGCAGGCTAGATCCCTAGAAGAGGGCGTGCAGGGGCAGCTGATTGATAATTCTCTCTCATCATTGATGTCTCTCTCTCTCTCCCTCTCCCTTCTTCTCTGAAAGCAATAAAAAGAAAGAAAGATATACACATGCTATGGAAGGGCATTGGCAGGTGTCCATTCACTTGTATAGGGATCACTAATACCATCTCTTGTTTTCTCCTCTTCATGCTTCTGTAGAAAAAGAAATGTTTTTACAGCTTTGTCTGATGGTATATGAGAATCATCAATTTATGGTGCCTGCCATTCGTTAAACAAAATAATTAGTAGTTTGATATTTTTTCAAAATTAGCTTGTTACCTCTAATCTCCTCAGTGCCAAATGTATTTTAAAGTCCTCATGAATACATAAATAGGAAATACAAAACATCTGCACAAGAAAACAAAGACTTTTGTTACTTTCAAAGTAAAAAATCCATATATATACTGAGTGGCCAGATTATTGTGACCACCTGACATTTGTAGGCAAATTAGCTATAATTTCGTGCTGAAGTTTCTAGAGGGCCAGACCATTATAAATAGGGAAGCAGGTTGTTTACCACCACAGAAGTGATTTTTTTCTGAAGATATGGGTAAACAACACAATTTAACACCTTTGAATGTGGGATATATTTGAACGTGAGTGGCCAGATTATTATGACCACCCCATCAGTACTTCATTGGGCCACTTTTTGCCTTCAATACTGCGGCGATTCCTCTTGGCATTGACTCCACGAGATGTTGAAAGGTGATGCGAGGAATCTGACACCATGCCTGATGAATAGCACTGTCCAGTTCTGTGAGATTTGATGGTTGTGGAACCAGCTGCCTGATGGCTCTTTTAACTTCATCCCACAAATGCTCAATTGGATTGAGATCTGGTGATTGGGGGGCCACCTAAGCAAGGTAAAGTCTCCCTCATGTTCTTGAAACCACTCCTGCACAATACAAGCAC